>NC_056749.1:775911679-775945322 GCF_019279795.1 Protopterus annectens | reverse complement strand
TAATTACCTAATGTCATACCATGGGTCACAGTTTGAAGTGATTATTAAATAGCTAGTGTCATATCATGGGGTCACAGTTCACAGTGATTATTAAGTAGCTGGTGTCATATCATGGGGTCACAGTTTGCAGTGATTATTAAGTAGCGGGTGTCATAACATCGGGTCACAGTTTGAAGTGATTACTAAGTAGCTGATGTCATTTCATGGGGTCACTGCAGTGATCATTAAGTAGCTGATGTCATATCATGGGGTCACAATTCACAGTGATTATTAACAGATGGTGTCATACCATGGTGTCACAGTTTGCAGTGATTATTAAGTAGCTGGTGTCATATCATGGGGTCACAGTTTGCAGTGATTATTAAGTAGCTGGCATCATATCATGGGGCCACAGTTTGCAGTTATTATTAAGTAGCTGAAATCATGTCATGGGTTCACAGTTTGCAGTGATTATTAAGCAACTGGTGGCATATCTTGCTGTCATATTTTGCAGTGATTATTAAGTAGCTGGTGTCATATCATGGGGTCACAGTTTGCAGTGATTATTAAATAGCTGGTGTCATATCATGGGGTCACAGTTTGCAGTTATTATTAAGTAGCTGGTGTCATATCATGGGGTCACAGTTTGCAGTGATTATTAAGTAGCTGGTGTCATATCATGGGGTCACAGTTTGCAGTGATTATTAAGTAGCTGGTGTCATATCATGGGGTCACAGTTCACAGTGATTATTAAGTAGCTGGTGTCATATCATGGGGTCACAGTTTGCAGTGATTATTAAGTAGCTGGTGTCATATCATGGGGTCACAGTTTGCAGTGATTATTACATAGCTGTGTGATATCATGGGGTCACAGCTTGCAGTAATTATTATGTAGCTGGTGTTATATCATAGCATCACAGTTTGCAGTGATATTAAGTAGCTATTGTCATATCATGGTATGATTAGAGTGAGTCTATCACTTTTAGAATACCAAGCTGACAGTTGATAAATGTGATAGATGTAATTAATATTGAAGTTTAATATATGTGATTAATTTTCCAGTATCACTTAGAGCTATGTGTAAAAATAAGGAACGTTTATGTTCATTTTCTATGGGTGGCAAAAGTTTTTATTTCATAGTTCAATGTGCACACTGGATATGAACTGTATAACCTCTGTCTTCTGTTTGAATGGATATGCTATTTTTTTAAACACCACTTCAGACATAAGCGTATTTACATTCATATAAACGTAATCAAACTGTATTATTAAGTTAAAATTAACAAACATTATGCTTCACATATATTGCTATATATCATAAAACCTAAGCAACATTACATAAATTATCCAATTCCTGCCCCTTCAAGAAACATATTTATTAAACCATCACTTATGACATAAGCAATCATACATTTATATAAATGAAAACAAACCACACCAACACAATCCTAGTTGCAAGCATTTTACATCACACACAGTACTGACACACCACTAGTTGCAAACATTATACATCACTTATAATCTACCCGAACATTTTTTAGTCAAACATTACATAGCTTATTTAAGTCTTGCCTTCTTCTAAACCTCATTCCTCCCCTGCATGTATTGTTCCTACAATTCCCATTTTTTCCTATGCAATTTGCTCCTACCTTTCTCTAAAGATCTCATTTCCAGTTGTTTTATCAGTGCTACTACATTCACTACTTCTAATGTAGTTGGTTTAGATTTTGATTTCCATTTTTTAGTTATTGCTTTTTTTGGCAGCCACCATAATTAGAGACAGCAATGCCTTACTATGTCTAGGCAATTCGGATTCTTTATCATAGCTCAGAAAAATCATCCGTCTCATCACATCAATCTGCCCACCCAACATCTCCAACAGTGCATCTCACAGGGAATCCTTAAAGTCCACCAACTCACTGCACTCCCAGAAAATATGTTCCCAATTACCTCTTTCTTCTCCATCACACCTCCAACATTTGCAATCAACCAGAGGAAAAATTCTCTGGAGTCTACCTGGGGAATAAAAATATCTATGTAAACATTTTCAAGCAAAAATCCTAAATATTCTAGATTTTGTTGCATATTTGAGAGACTTACATATATCCTCCCATTGTTTCTTTGTGAATTGCTTATCCAATCTCTCTTACCAATCCTTTCTTTCTAACCTCCTATGATTGATTCTTACAGTTGTAAAAATAAAATAAAAATAATAAAACGTATTTAAATAACCTTGTCAGTTAAAATGTATTTTTTAGTAAAAAGAAAAGTAATAATTTTAGGAAGAAATGTGATTTTTGTAATGGTGTCTTTAAATATTGATTACTGTTGTCAGGTGACCTGCATTTTCAACTGACAAGGTTATTTAAATGCTTTTGGCTTTTGTATGAATGTATTCTGATGAAGTCTCACTTGATAAGAGATGAAAGCGCAAAATGCTGTGTGTAATTATTAAATATTTAATTTGCAGCTGGTGGTGTGCTGTTTTGGAACCAAACTTCGTCAATAGAAAGAACCGTTGAGAGCAATGTTATGAGAACCAATGAAGCAAGCCAGTCACAGGGTGAGGAAGCTGCTGTGAGCCAAGTCGTATTGCCAAAAGCGACAGGGATGGAGAAGATGTCACAAGGGGAACCCATGGTAGTAAGGAGGAAGCAGAACTTAATGGTACAACCACAGGAGATTTCCCAGCCACCTTTTCCCATTTGGATGGTGAAGGGACAAGAACCCTATCAATTGAAGAGTCGAGGTCGGACGAGAAAGAAAGCAACCCATGGATCCAGTGAATTACCTGACTATCAAGAAGATGTGGGATTCAAAGAATCACTAGTCTTTAACTTATCCAAGAGGACACTAAATGACACTGAGCTAATTGTACTCAACAAGGGACTATCGTTCATTCCTGCATGAACTGTAGATATTTCACAGACATTGATAGATCTGAAAGTGTTTATTAGAAATGTGATGCTTAGGTTAACATACACTGATGGAGAAAGGATGGGAAGTTATGTGTTTAAAAACTTAAGTAATTATATACCTGTGAGATCCTTGAAGCATTTGCCCAGATATGTGAAGGTGAGTTGCATCATTTATTTCAAATAGGTGACTATGTCAAATGCTTTTATAACTTGACTCAACTTGAACAAGACGCCTTAGAGTCGATAAGAGGGGATGAATCCATAGTTATTCGGCCATCTGATAAAGGCGGCATGATAGTGGTGATGGATAGAGACTTCTATTATGGATCAGTTAAGGCTATGCTTCAAGATGGTGAGGTTTATAAGGTTATCAGTCATGGATGTATAAACAGAATGGCTAGGAAGATACAAATATTGTTAAATGACTATCTGATGAGCTACTCCATTACGACAGAGTTAATGCAGTTTCTTATAGTTGAGAATCTGGTGGTGCCAATGCTCCAAGCCTCACCTAAGATTCATAAGAGTTTGGTTACTCCACCCTTTAGACCTATTGTAGCAGGCAGAGGGTGGGTAACTGAACCTTTTTCTAGAAAAGCAGGTTAGGCCAGAGTTGGATAAAGCTGGTGTAATATTAAGAGACACTAAACAGTTTCTTTGAGATCTGTATACTTATGCAAGCTTGGGTAGAGTGAGAGTCCACACTATTCGTGACATAAGACGTAGTCTTCCTCTTCACAGTAATACCGAATGAACAGGGGGTAGAGTACATGTCCTCCACACGGTCGAGTGGGCGTTTAAGACATGCGTTGAATGGGCGTGCCTTCATTGAAGGTTGGGCGTTAGGCTGGCAACTTGACACCATAAAAACCAACTGCTAATCATTAGCGGACCGGAGTTCCACTGTGGCGACCCCTAACCGGGAAAAGACAAACAACAACAACAACAACAACAGTAGAACAGTTATGAGCATTTGTGGAGTTTTTACATACTACATCAGATTTTCTTAAGTTCACTATGAAGTTCTCTGAAACATCAATAGAGTTTTTAGATGTCATGATTACTAAGCAGTTGGATTTGACCATTTACTACGAGCTTGTATAGAAAGGAATGTCAGAGAAATAATATTCTTCACAGGAATAGTATGCACCGTAGGAGTGTGTTTTGGAATGTGGTAAAAGGGCAAGGAATAAGAATGTTTTGGTTACATCATATGGAGGAAGGTTATAGGAGGGGGATGGAAGAGTTAAAGACTAATTTTGGAGAGCGAGGATATAAGAGGAATGAAATCAAGGGGGTATTAGCACAAGTGGAAGGATTAAGGGGATCAAAGGCGAAACCATATTTTAAGAGACAATAAATGGAGGAGGTGAGTGAAGAAGTAGTTTCTGATAAAAATGAAGGCTATTGTGGAGTAAGGTACATGATGTACTATACCAGTAATCCAAACAGTATCAAGCTGGTCATTGAGAAGAATTAGCCTATCCTATTAACAGATGAGAGGATAGGAAAAGTGGTAGGATTAAGTCCCATTTATTGCCAATCTAAGAAGAGGATGCTATGTTATCCAGATAAGCAGAAGAAGAAGAATAAAAAGGGAGGTAATGGAACATATCCATGTGGAAAATGTAGGTACTGTGAGCATAGTGATATGGACTCTCGTGAATTTAAACATCCAGATATAGGCAAGCTGTACAAATTTAATGTAAGGGGTGACTGTGGCACTAAGCACATAGTTTATTTGGCTAGATGCTTGTGCTGCCAAAGATTTTATATAGGAAAACCGGATCGTACCTTAAGGGAGTCTATGTTAAATGTTCAAACAGCCAAAATGTCGAACATTGCATGGTCGAGACCAAATGTTCGACATTTGGATGTTCGAACATAAAAAAAAAAGAAAAAAAAAGAAAACACTTTAACAGTGTAGGCAGGGGGCAAGCCCCCCTGCATCCCACACCCCCCTACTTAAATATACCAACTCCGAGACCACACTTCAGTGCAGAAAAGGAAATTCTTCCTATCTGCACAGGACGGTGCCGTTGAAGGTCTATCTTTGAGCACTCAAAATTTCGAACGTTTGGTCTCGACCATGTAACGTTCGAAATTTTGAGCATTCGAAGATTTGACAGGTATTCCCTTAAGGGAACGAATTAGAGAACACTTATATAGTGTGAGGAATGGCAATATAAGTAATGCTATAGCTAAATATGTTCTTAATACCCGATCTGAACATCATTTTAAATTTAGAGTGATTGCAGTTATAAGAGAAACAGTAAGATTGGGAAATGTGGAGAATAAAACATACGGGGCTCAACTTAGGTGGATATTGAGGCTCAGGGCTGACAAGGAAGCTGGACTCAATGTAGTTGTGTCCATTAAGCCAGTATTAAAAGCTAGGGGGTTACCTAGATGATTTTTGCTAATTGTAAAGGTTATATTTTATGTTGTAGTGGTGTGTTCACATTCGTTTTATGAGATATGTGTATAAATGAGAAGCTGTATCTTTAAGGATAAGTTTTTATGATGATGTCATCATGGAGAGGGGGGTGTGGTAAAAATTGAATACAAAGAATAGAGGGCAAAAGTTCTTATTGGATGTTTTAATTTAAATTGTTATATAAATGGAACATAGAGTGAATGTTTGTTATTATGGTCTGAAGAAGGCACATCAGTGTGGTGAAAGTGCTTGCCTGAATAAACTACGACTTGGTTAAGTTTTACATGCTCCTTGTGCTTCGTTTTGCCTTTAAGTATTTGAGTTTTTTCTATTAAGGGACTAAAATAGAGGAAGTCACCCAGGGCTGATGGCTTTCCATTTGACTTGCATAAACCAGGACTTTGTATTTGATAATTGTATGCTTTGCAATTCATTATAATGTAAAATAGTTACTCTTTCCATTTTACCTTACTGGTTGTTTTTTTGGGGGTGGATGTGTTGACTGACAGGCTGAGATCATCTCTGCTGCTCCTCTACTACCACCAGCACCCCAACTGTTCATGCTTCTTCCACTCCAACTGGACCTGCTGCCACCACCCCTACTACAACTGGACATGTTCCCACCACCCCAACTGCACCTGCTGCCACCACCCCCACCACAACTGGACATGCTCCCACCACTCCAACTAGACATGTTCCTGCCATCCCAATCAGACCTGCTAACACCACCACTCTAACTAGACCTGCTGCCACCACCCCAACTGGATCTGCTACCACCACCCCAACTGGACCTGCTAACACCACCACCCCAAATGGACCTGCAGAAGAAAGAGACCCCTTGAGAACACACATATGTTACACATAATATTAAAGTCCTACAATGTACTAGTGCACATGGCATACTCACCAAGCTGCCAGGAGAGGCACTTTTGTCTTCTACAACATCCCTCCATGTTAGCTCACCATTTCTCACCTGCTCTAATACAAATTAGGAAGAGCTTTGTGCAATTATATGATTGTTAAAAGAAAAGGTAAAACACACAACATTTAATCTTTGAATCTCCAGCATTAACCTTTGCTTCTCTTCGGCTAAGCAGGTTGAGGTGATGCGTAAAGTGGTCACTTAAATGTGTCTGCACTACCCTCCAGTAAACAACATGTGATGCTTATGGCATCACATACTGACCCACCAAGCTCACACCAGTCATCAACCTTGTACAGAAGGCAATAATAGCGACCCAGCTGATGCTGCTGAATGTCCTTATGTATAAAAAACAAAAAATATTCTGCTTTCCCTCTGATATAATGCAAGATCCCTTATAGGCCCAGTGCTTGAAGCAGCCATGCTCATTTAGTTGGGCTTGCTCAAGACGCAAAATGGTTACATTCTGCACACAGAAACACATGCTGACATGATGTAACAAGTATCGCAGAACAATGAGTCACTTCAAAAAGCCACTGTAGAGCACCCTGTAACACTACTAGCTTCACAGATGCCATGCATGAGAACATTGTACACTTGTGTCCACTGCCCTGGTATGGGCATGAATCACTTAGTGTAGGTAGTGCCTTGCATTAAGAGACAGTCATACCTCTCAACTGTAAGATTTTCACAGAATTTTCAGATTTTTTCCTCAAAATTTTGGTCTACTTCTCATAAAATTTTTGATTTTCTGGCAAATCACTGGGATGGTCTAATGAATGAAATTAGTAAATAATGTCATACAGTTGACTTTCAGACTTCATATCCTTTAGAAAATGCATTTTAATATGTACCTTGTTATTCTAGCAACTTTCTAAGTTTATAAAAGCTATATTTAAAATCTGTCTCTATTTTTTGGGCCATTTTACTCCCATTATGTAAGGTTTTGTCCAGATTTCTTGGGCTAAGAGATTGAGAAGTATGGAGACAGTCACAATAAATTCCTTCATTGTCATAACTGTCGTTTTAAAAAGCCAAAATTATCTTAATGAAAAGTGGTGACACCAAATTGCAAAAGTCTGCAGGGTAAAAAGGATTTCTAGGCAGAAACGAGGTCAGTATGGAAGAGGGATACCCAGACAGTTCCAGTAGTAGTAGGAGCAATGGGTCTTATAAAAAAAAGAATTTACAGTCATACTTAGATATGTTACCGATGCATGTAATTCACTACAAATTGCAGAAAGAGTCATTACTGGGCACATTGCGGGTGCTGCAAAGAGCACTTCTGGCTAACATCAAAGATTGAAACAATGTTAATTTCATGAACTTTAATCTTACTTTGACTTAGGAATTGAGTCCATTCCTGTCATGGTATTAGAAACCCAAAAGACTTTGAGAAATTAAAAAAAGGAACTTTGAAACAAGCATACTAAAGGAAGACATGACACCTGATAGTATAACCTAGCTATGGATGTCAGCAACAGTAACAGAGAGGAAATGGTTTATCTGGGAAAGGAAACATACCAGAATGCCATGATACTGTTATGCCCAGCTGTGGGTGTAGGGTGAACTTGGGGCAGTATGCACACAGAGCACAGCTTTCCACTTACAACACAATGGCCCATGCACATAGAATGAGCAAGGTAATGTATATTGTGGGGAGGAAGCACAGGCTCTGTGGGGTATTTGACAGTTTCAATATGCTTATTCAGGAAGGTTTATTATGATAACATGCTCAGAGTTATAATTTGTGTAGGAAAGAGACTACATGCCACAGCAAAATAGTAGGCAGGTAAGTGGTCATCATGTGGGTTGGGATGCAGCATGCATTCATATAGGACATCTACACACACAGCCATGAACACAATCTGATCAACATGAATAAACAACTGCAGCCTGCCATTTGATCCAAAATAAGGAGAGAAAAAGGCAACAACTGGAAGAGTTCAGCACCCAGAACAGTGAGGTGTTACTGCAGGACCAATATGCATGGCATGTGCATCCTGATTAAAGCTAATGGAGACAAAGCTTTTCAGTGGCAAATATCTCAGGGAGTAGTGCAGGACCTTAGAGCTGTCAGTGGTCATAACAGAATTCTGCATCAGGTTTGGCGAAGGATAATTGTTATGATATCACATGCTAAGACAAGGCATGGGGCACTGTCAGGGACATATCTGCCATAGGAGGTAGATCATCAACATAGAAGCAGCCTGGCATACAGATGTGGAATTCCTTGTGTCCCTGTCTAGGGATAGGAAGCAGACCATCATACCCGATGGTGATCAGGATGTGGGACCTGGGCTGATGATAACTGCATAATTGTCTGCAGGCAATGTCCCAGATACATATTAGCTGTTATATTGCCATATTATACAGTGCACTGCATGTGAGGCAGGACTTATTTAAGCAATTGGCATCTGCAGTTCTGTTCTCATGGTACATGTGATTGGCAGCTGCAACACCCTGCAAAACAAGGTATGTAGGTATCTATATTGTATCTACAGATTGTGCCATCTACTAGTATGCCTACCTTAGTGTGGGGGGGCTTAGATATTTAAATCATCACTACCACAGCTCTCTTCCTTTTATACTTTTACGGGTTCCACTAGTGAATGAATTCAGCACAATGGGAACAAGTTATCTGTCACTGACAATGATGGCAAACTGAAGATGGTACAGTCTGAAGACAAAGGGACACTGTCAGCAGCACTAATATCAGAGGGTCATATGAGTCAGCTGTGGAGGGACAGGACAATGTTATAACTGCACCACATCTCTAGATGTCAGTCTGTAACTGTGAGCCCCCCCCCCTCAATCATCCTGCACAGGAGTCCCCAGCCCAACCACAATTTATGAGCCTCAAGGATACTGCTGTGTTCAGGCACCCCAAAGAGGAGGATTTGGTGATTTATGGTGCCACCATCCCTCCAGGTCAGTCTCTGATGAAGGTGCAGCATTTAGCATTAATCAGCACATATGCAGAGCAGTGATACAGGCACAGACAGCTACTGCCCAATAGACCTCTCAACTGTCCCCTATTTTGAAGGGACATATATATTTTCATGTCTCATTTACTCCTGCACAATAGGTATGTCCCTATTTCAGGTCTGATTTACGCTTTGACACAATTTTCTAAATCCTCCTCATTACATGTGATTTTTGAAGCTGCCTAACACACACAAAACCAACATACTAGTGGCACCAATAAGTTAAAGAAAGTGGACATCTATCTTACATCTCCCTTTTCTGAAGGAAAAAAATGAGATTGTGTGGTAGAATTTTGTGATGCAATTCAATGTCTGCAGATTTTACACCGTCTCTTAGATTCAAAGATTCAAAGAAACTTTATTGTCATTTAGGAAACACGAGTGCTACCTAAGCAAAATTTTGAGTATCAGCTCTTTTACAGGAAAAAACATGCAAAAAGACAAGACGTGATAGGTATAAAAAAAACCTACAAACAATAACTATATTATAAAAAGTAAAAGTCTAGGCAGCTGACACACATTTTTGTACACTATTTATATACACTGAACAACACTGAATACCAGATGATTAACACATGAAAACAAAAGTACACTACACACAGAGGTGAGATTGGGTGATATTGCACATAAGGAAGTGACTGGAATTGCACTTGAATGAGAATATATTCATTTTAGTCTACAATAAATAGAATTACTGTATAAACAAAAGGAAAAGAATGAGAACATAACAATCTATTATAGTTTTTATACATCAAGATTTATGTCTGCATTAATGAGTCTTATTGCACTTGGATAAAAACTGTTCATGAATCTGGAGGTCCTGCAGCGGATACTCTGTAACCTTCTACCAGATACAAGTTTAGTGAGCCAACCACACACTGGATGAGAAGTGTCACTCAGTATTTTGCGGGATCTCTTTTTACATCTCAGTTCAAAGAGCTCCTGTAAGGTAGGAAGACTAGTGCCCATGATCATAGAGCTCCTGTAAGGTAGGAAGACTAGTTCCCATGATCTTAGAGCTCCTGTAAGGTAGGAAGACTAGTGCCCATGATCTTAGAGCTCCTGCAAGGTAGGAAGACTAGTGCCCATGATCTTAGAGCTCCTGTAAGGTAGGAAGACTAGTTCCCATGATCTTAGAGCTCCTGTAAGGTAGGAAGACTAGTGCCCATGATCTTAGAGCTCCTGCAAGGTATGAAGACTAGTGCCCATGATCTTAGAGCTCCTGTAAGGTAGGACGACTAGTGCCCACGATCTTAGACCACCTGTAAGGTAGGAAGACTAGTGCCCATGATCTTAGACCACCTGTAAGGTAGGAAGGCTAGTGCCCATGATCTTAGAGCTCCTGTAAGGTAGGAAGACTAGTGCCCACGATCTTAGAGCTCCTGTAAGGTAGGAAGACTAGTGCCCACGATCTTAGACCACCTGTAAGGTAGGAAGGCTAGTGCCCATGATCTTAGAGCTCCTGTAAGGTAGGAAGACGAGTGCCCACGATCTTAGAGCTTCTGTAAGGTAGGAAGACTAGTGCCCACGATCTTAGAGCTGCTGTAAGGTAGAAAGACTAGTGCCCATGATATTAGAGCTGCTGTAAGGTAGGAAGACTAGTGCCCATGATCTTAGAGCTGCTGTAAGGTAGGAAGACTAGTGGCCACAATCTTTTCTGCTGTTCGTATTATTCTTTGCAGCTTCTTCCTTTCAGCCATTTTGGCTTCTTCCTTTCGGCCATTGTGCTGTTACCAAACCATACAGTGCAGTTACTGGTAATAATGCTCTTGATGGCTCCTCTGTAGAAGGTATTTAGAACATTCATAGAGAGCTTTGATTTTCTAAGCCTTCTTAGGAAGTGTAGTCTCACCACTCAATCAGGAGTTGACCTCATTCCTTTATCCACTCTTGTCATCACCACTTATGAGTCCCACCACTGTGGTATCATCTGCAAATTTGATGATGTGGTTGCTCCTAGCTTTCACAGAGCAGTCATGGGTAAGGATTGTGAACAGCAGAGGACTCAGCACATAACCCTGGGGTATTTTGGTGTTGATTGTAATACTCCCTGAAGTGTTTTTACCAGCACAGGTCCTTTGTGATCTTCCAGTCAGGAAAGTAAGGATCCAGTTGCACAGCCCTTTATTTATGCCAAGGTTGAGTAGCTTTTCTATAAGTTGCATTGGAATCACCATATTGAAAGCCGAGCTGAAATCTATGAACAACAGCCTGGCATAGTTGTTCTTCTCCTCAAGATGTTCCAATGTGAGGTGAAATGTCACTGAAATGGCATCAGCAGCTGATCTGTTTGCATGGTATGCAAACTGCAGCAGGTCAGAGGATTGGGGTACTGTAGTCAAATGCCTTTTAACTAGTCTTTCAAAGCATTTCATTACATTTCATGTAAGGGCCACTGACTTGTAATCATTTAAGCAGTTGAGGTTGGCTTTTTTGAGCAGAGGGATTATGCTGGTAACTTTGAAGCATACTGGTACTTTTTCCTGCTCAAGTGAGGTATTGAAGATGTCCGTCAGGACTATACTGAGTTGGTCTACACAACCTTTCAATACTTTCTCCACGATGTTATCAAGTCCAGCAGACTTCTTGGGGTTCACTTTCCTCAGTTGGTTCCTTATATCCACAGCACTGAAATTGTGTACTACCTCTTTTTGGTCACTGAGAAGCTTTATAGCCTCCAGGTTGTTTTTCTCTTCAAACCTGCCATAAAATGTGTTTAGATTGTCCAGAAATTCAGTGCTACCATTGCACTGAGCTGACTTGGTCTTGTAGTCAGTTGTTGAATGCCATACCACAGGCTTCTTGAGTCTTTCGCATCCTCGAAGCATCCTTGTATCCTCTTTCCGTACTCCCTCTTGGCCTCCTTGATACCCTTTTATAGGTTAGCCCTTGCCACACTTAGACCCTTCTTATTCTTTGCCCTGAAAGCAGAGTTTCTTGCCCTCAGAAACTGGTACACCTTGCTGTTTAGCCATGGTTTTTGGTCGGTGCTTACTTTAATATTTCTGATGTTCATTACATCCTCCATGCATTTGGATATGTAAGCCATACTTGTCTCAGTATATTCATCTATGTTCACCAGATTGTTCACCATGGCTGTCTCCCTGAAGACATCCCAGTTAGTGGTATCAAAGCAGACCCTGAGACTTTCCATGGCTCCTTCATGCCAGACCCTGATTTGTTTCACAGTGGGTTTATCTCTGTTCAAGATAAGTTTGTAAGTTGGTATTAGTTTTATGGAGATGTGATCAGAGCCACCCAGGTTTGGTTGTTGTACAGCTCTGTGTGCCTCTTTTATGTTAGTGTAAGCCTGGGCCAGAATAATTGCTCCTGTTGTGGAAAAATCCACAATGTGGTAGTGTGACGATTGGGTGAAGATAGGTGAAGGCTGCCAGCCTAGCCAGATAGAATTTTGGAGATAATTCTGTCATCTGTAAATATTAATGCAAACCACAGGCTTGTGTCTTAAATGGTAAAAATAGTGTTACATGTAGAACTGGAGAATATGTAACAACAGTGCAATCTACTGACCAAGTAAAGCATGTTGTGACCCTTTGATGTTACAACTCAGAGCCAGTAAGTCCAGAGTGAGGCATCCTGCCTATTGTTTTCAGGCCAGAGTTAATGGCCAGAATTTGCATAGGTTCATAGGTTGGTACTAGGCTATCAGCCCTAGGGACTATACAAGCCTAGCCATAACAATTCCCTGGATATTTTTTCCCACAATATTTACTTGATGCATCAATAAACGTCCTGTATTGCTCTGGTTTCTGCCCAGAGGTGAAGAATGTAAATGTAGTTTCTGTTAGCCTGGGAAGTGTGAAGAATGATGTAATGTGAACCAGGAATGTGATTTTAAAAACAGAAAGAATCAGAGAGCATTAAGCATGTTTGTCTTGACCATCCAACTCATCAGCACTGTCTTGCTCTATATGTAAGTTTATCTTAGACTTGTGTTTTCTATTAGAAATAGCTAGAAACTAGAAAGATTAGACTAAATGTTTTTCTGTGATGTCAGAACTGTACTACTAAATTATTTTAAGTATTTTTCTGTGATCTCTGAACTGTTGACTAGCACTGTGTAGTAAAAAGTATTGTCTGGTGTTTTGACTATTTGTTATTAAATATATTTAAACCCTTTCAACTGTGGCTGTTTTTGTAGAGATAATTTAAGCTCTTTAGAGTATTTGCATGCCTTTGTTAAAGTTGTACAAAGCCACTTCAATAGCTTTAGTCCTGGGCTATGCTTACCAATTGGATAATAATATTGCAGAGTAATAATTGGACACCTTTTTAAGGGCCTTTGAGTAGCTGATAAATATTAGTGGGTGGTGGTATCTGGTACTACCGTATAGTTTGGGAAAAGGGGCACAGCTGGAGAACCTGTGCCAGCCTTCCACAGGAGAGTCTATGTGGTTGTATAAACTCTTCTCAAAGTGTGTGTGTGTGTGTGTGTGTGTGTGTGTGTGTGTGTGTGTGTGTGTGTGTGTGTGTGTGTGTGTGTGTGTATGTGTTTGTCAGTTACTTGGGCAGGGACACGAAGCACTGGTTGTACAGAGAGGGTGCTGGAGGTTTTAGCTTGCCCACTAGGCTGAGATCTGGACCCTATAGCTGTGCCAGTGGGAGTCTTATTGGGGACCTGGAGATCAAGGGAGTGACCACCTCCAGACTGACTGTGATCTCATGTCTATGTGCTCTTAAGGGAAATTGCACCTTACTGTGTGTATTTGTTATCCTTTCCTCCTATATGAGACACCCCTCACTGGTGTTAGTGGTGAGGATTGAGGCTCCTTGATTGCTGGGCCAGGGCACGGGCATCACATATTAATTGTTTGGCAGTGGTGGGATATCCACACCACATATTAATTGGCTGTCAAATACTAATTGGCTTGTAGTGCTGTGGGCAGAGTGAATTCCTGTAGCTTGTGTACAGTGAGCTCTGAAGGTGTTTTGTACTCTAAATCAGCCACGCAGTGAATACTCAGAGTTCAGGTCACAATTGTTTTATTTCTTTTGTTAGCTTAGTTAGTCAGGGTGAGCAGGCAGCATGTCAGCAGAGGAGTATGGAAAGCTGACCAGGCCAGCGGGCAGAGATGTGCCAGGCTAGGGGACTGGTGCATGGAAATCTGACTAAGGCAGACCTGATTGCAGCATTGGTTACAGCTGCATCAGAAAATAGCAACCAGGAGGACAATCTGACTGGCAGTGGAGATATAATATCCTCAGACAATGGACAGCTCAACCTTTCTGCAGAGGACTTAAAAATCCATTTGGAGCTAAAGAGACTTGAGTTGGAGGCCAGGCATTTGGAGCTAGAAGCAGCTGAGAGACTGAGGAGTCTACAAGCTGAGGAGAATGAGAAATTGCTATGCCTGGAAGCTGAGGAAAAGGGGCAGCAGAAGAAGCATGAGAGGGAAATGCTGATTCTTTGCCAGAGTCATGGAGGTAATGGGGAAGGGAGTAACTGGACCCCAGAAGCACAAAACGTCAGTAAATTTCTTCCACAATTTAAAGAGGGGGATGATTTTGATCATTTCATTCATATGTCTGAGAGGGTATGCAAACAGTATGGTGTTGACCAAAGGCTCTGTGTAAGGTTCCTGAACCCCTTACTCCATGGTAAAGCTGTAACTGTTTTGTCAAAAATGTCTGACATTGCATGTTTTGATTATACTGCTGTTAAAAATCACTTGTTAGAATTGTTTAAGCTAACACCTGAAATGTATAGGAAAATGTTTTGTGAGCATAGACGCAGGGCAGATGAACATGTGTGTGAATATGTTACTGAATTGAGCACTTATTTCCATATGTGGGTGAGCAGATGACAGGTCACCACTTTTGAAGGGTTGGCAGACCTTTTGTTGAGGGAACAAGCCCTTAGCACTTTTCCTGAGGACATGAGGATCTGGTTAGCTGATAGACAGTGTGCTACTTCAGATGAGTTGGGTAGAAGAGAGACCTAAACCTGGCAAGCAGAGCAGCCCTGCACAGGAAAGGGACCCCCCAGTACTGCTCATGGGTCTAAAGGAATGCATGGTGGGCAGCACAGACTGCTCCAACAGAATCTGCCAGTAGCAGGGAAGCCACTAGTCCAGGTACATGTCCAGGAGCTAGGGTTAAATGTTTTGAATCCAACCAGTGGGGCCATGTGGCATACAGGTGTCCATGCAGGCAAGGTGGGGAAAAAAAGGTGAGGGAGCCAGTAAGTGGGAAAGACAAAATGCCAATAGTAGATTGTCTTGGGACAACAAGGGTACCACATTACCACCAGAGGTTATATCCTATTGTAGTGAATGGCAAAGAGGCCATTGCCAAGAGAGACACAGCCTCTGATATAACCATTATAAAGCCTGCAATGGTTACAAGGGAGCACTACTTGCCTGGGCAGTCTACTCCAGTCAGGGCTTTAGGAGGGATCCCATTCCAAATACTTTTGGCTAGGGTTCACCTTGACTGGGAAGGTGGAAAAGGAAGCCAGCAAATAGGTGTGTTTGAGGATATACCTGCAGATATCCTGATAGGGAATGATTTTGATAGTGCAGTACCCTGTGCTTGTGCAGTTACATGCAATCAGGTTTGGAGACAAGCAGGTAAGTCTGGTAGCCTGGGGGAGATCCAGACAGACTGCATACTTACAGCCAGGACTGGTGAAGTGGTTACTTCAGGGAACGAGCTTCCCTGCAGCAGTGAGACTGAAGGTGAGCCACAGCTGCTTGGGGGTACTGACGGTCCCTTGGACAGAGTGAATGCAAAGGTAGAGGTGAGTAGTAGTACCCTGGCTGACAGTGAGGCACCACTGTCCGAGGATGCCAGACTTCCCATGGAAGGCAAGCTGGTAAGGGTTACAAGGAGAGAGTTGAGAAAGGCTCAGCTCTCAGACCCTACATTGCAAGGCCTGAGGCAGGTAGCTAGGGAGGCATCTGATTCTCAAGGAAGGGAGAATCTATATACAGGGACAAAGGGTTACTATACAGGGAGTAGACCCCTGAGGGAGGGCTAGAAGATGAGAGTACAGCAGTTGGCAGTGCCTAGAGCCTACTGTCTGGTGCTTCTAGCCACACCCCATGATATTCCTTTTGCAGGTCATATGGGCATAAAATGTACAAAGAGGTGTATTATTCAGAACTTCAATTGGCCTGGAATTTCCAGAGATGTAACAGGGTACTGCAGGACCTGTGAGTAGTGCCAAAAGGTAGGCAAGGCAGGAGACAAGGTGAGAACTCCTTTGATGCCTTTGCCTGTGATTGAGGAGCCATTTCAGAAGGTAGCTATGGATATTGTGGGTCCTCTGAGTACTCCAAGTTCCACGGGGAAAAAATATAGCCTAGTGGTAGTGGATTATGCTACATGATACCCTGAGGCAGTGGCTTTGTCCTCCATTGAGGCAGAGAAGATGGCAAATGCTCTGTTAGAGATTTTCAGCAGGGTAGGTTTCCCAAAAGAAATACTGACTGACAGAGGTTCCAATTTCATGTCAGACCTACTGGCTTGTCTGTGGAAGTCTTGCAGGGTGAAGCACATGAAGACCACCCCCTACCCTCCCCAGACTAATGGTCTTGTTGCGAGGTTAAACTCTACAATCAAGTCCATGATACGGGCATTTGCAGATCAGTTTAAGAGGGAGTGGGACAAATATTTGCCCCATCTGTTGTTTGCTTACAAAGATGTTCTCCAGGAATCCACAGGTTTTTCACCCTTTGAGTTGCTGTATGGGCATAGAGTGAGGGAACCTCTAGATTTAACTTGAGATGAGTGGGAAGGTGAGTGTGATTCTCACAAGGAGTCTGTTGTGGCATACATCCTAAACCTCAGGACAAGGCTCAGGGAACTCATGGGCTTGGCCCAGGAGAACCTGGCAGAAGCCCAACAACAGAGAAAGGTGTGATATGACAGGAATGCTCGAGCTAGAGAGTATGCTGTGGGGCAGCAGGTAACGGTTCTCATTCTTGTCAGACACAACATGCTGCAAGCATCTTGGGAGGGACCCTACAAGGTGGTAAGAAAGGTAAGTGATGTTAAATACATGGTGGAACTGCTAGGCAGAAGGCAGTGGCACAAACTGTACCATGTTAACATGATGAAACCCTACCATGATACGGAGGCCCTTGTGCTGAGCATTTGCAGTGGATTGCAGGAGGAGTCTGAGGGAGATCTGGGGACTAATCTCTTCAGTGAGGCTCGGGGTGACACCTCAGTGGAAGGGGTAGCAATGTCCTAGCAGCTATCTCCTACCCAGGTTCGAGAAATCTGAGCAGTGTTGCAGGAATTTGGGGACATGTTCACTGGGAAACCAGGGTGAACCCACCTGGGGCAGCACCAGGTGGATACAGGACTCCAAAGGCCTATTAGGCAGGCCCCTTATAGAGTGCTTGAGAGAGTCAAACAGACACTGAGGCAGAAGGTACAGGAGATGTTGGAACTAGGGGTGATTCAAGAGTCTATCAGTCCCTGGGCCTCCACAGTGGTGCTGGTGCCAAAGAAGGATGGCAGCACCAGGTTCTGTGTGGACTACAGGAAATTAAATAGTCACACAGAGTCAGATGCTTACCCCATGCCTAGGACAGATGAGGCCCTAGAGCAGCTGGGTGGAGCTAAGTATCTTACAACCATTTATCTTACCAAGGGTTACTGGCAGGTGCCTTTGACTCCCAGTGCTAGAGAGAAGTCAGCCTTGGTGACTCCTTTTGGCTTGTATGAGTTCACAAAGATGCCCTTTGGGATGAAGAATGCCCCAGCAACTTTCCAGAGGCCGGTAGGTCATATCTTGGCAGGGGCAGGAGGGTTTGCCCTTACTTACCTAGATGATATTGCCATCTACAGCAATATCTGGCCAGAGCACCTTCAGCATGTCCGGGAGGATCTGGACAGACTACAGAGGGCAGGGTTGACCATTAAGCCGAGCAAATTTCAAGTGGGTATGGCAGAGGTCTCCTACCTAGGACATAGAGTAGGGAGTGGTAAGATAAGGCCAGAACCTGCCAAAGTGGAAGCCATTCAGGCATGGCCTGCACCTGTTACTAAAAAGCAGGTGAGGCATTTTTAGGGACAGCAGGGTACTACAGAAAGTTTGTCTCCAGTTATAGTACCATAGCTGCTCTCCTCACAGACCTGACAAAGAAGAACAGGCCAGATAAGTTAGTGTGGACAGCAGCATGTGAGCAGGCATTTATGAAGCTTAAAGAAGCTTTGGGAGGACCCCCTGTGTTAGCCAGTCCAGATTACAGCAAAAAATTTGTTGTGTAGGTGGATGCTTTGAACCATGGGGTGGGGGCTGTACTTAGCCAGGTTTCTTCAGAGAGAGAAGAGCACCCAGAAGTTTATCTCAGTCTTAGGCTCCAACCCAGGGAGGAATGCTATGCAGCTGTAGAAAAGGAATGTCTAGCCATAGTGTGGGCACTGCAAACTCTTCAGCCTTATCTGTATGGAAGGAAATTCACTGTTATGAAAGATCACAACTCCCTAACATGGTTAAACAGAGCCAGGCAGCAAAATGCCAAGTTGCTAAGATGGAGCCTGGGGTTGCAAGCATATGATATGTCGGTACAGCACCACAGTGGGATTAGCAATTCCAGTGCAGATGGGCTCTCAAGACAGGGAATGAGGTAAGGTATACTCAGATAGACCTCACTCCCTCAAGCAGTGTTTCTCAAGGGTCACTTAAAAAAACTAGCTTGAGTTCTCCGGGGGGGGGGTTAGAGATATGTGAAGATAGGTGAAGGTTACCAGCCTAGCCAGATATAATTTTGGAGATAATTCTGTCATCTGTAAATATTAATGTAAACCACAGGCTTGTGTCTTAAATGGTAAAAATAGTGTTACATGTGGAACTGGAAAAAATGTAACAACAGTGCACTCTACTGACCAAGTAAAGTACGTTGTGACTCTTTGATGTTAAAACTCAGAGCCAGTAAGTCTAGAGTGAGGCATCCTGCCTATTGTTTTAAGGCCAGAGTTAATGGCCAGAATTTGTATGCATAAATGTCCTTTATTGCTCTGGATTCTACTCAGAGGTGAAGAATGTAAATGTAGTTTCTGTTAGCCTGGGAACCCAGGGAAGTGTGAAGAATGATGTAATGTGAACCAGGAATGTGATTTTAAAAACAGAGAGAATCAGAGTGCATTAAGCATTTTTGTCTTGACCATCCAACTCATCATCACTGTCTTGCTCTATATGTATGTTTATCTTAGACTTGTGTTTTCTCTTAGAAATAGCTAGAAACTAGAAAGGTTAGACTAAGTGTTTTTCTGTAATGTCAGAACTGTATTACTGAATTATTTTAAGTATTTCTCAGTGATCTCTGAACTCTTGACTAGCACTGTGTAGTAAAAAGCATTGTCTTGTGTTTTGACTATTTGTTATTAAATATTTTAAACCCTTTCAACTGTGGCTGTTGTTGTAGAGATAATCTAAGTTCTTTAGAGTACTTGCATGCCTTTGGTAAAATTGTGCAAAGCCACTCCAATAGCTTTAGCCATGGGCTATACTACCAATTGGATAATAATATTGCACAATGATAATTGGACACCCTTTTAAGGGCCTTTGAGTAGCTGATAAATATTAGTGGGTGGTGGCAGCTGGTACTACCCTATAGTCTAGGAAAAAGGGGCACAGCTGGAGAACCTGTGCCAGCGGTTGTATAAACTCTTCTCAAAGTGTGTGTGTGTGTGTGTGTGTGTGTGTGTGTGTGTGTGTGTGTGTGTGTGTGTGTGTGTGTGTGTGTGTGTGTGTGTGTGTCAGCTACTTGGGCAGGGACACGAAGCACTGATTGGACAGAGAGGGTGCTGGAGGTTTTAGCTTGCCCACTAGGCTGAGATCTGGACCCTATAGCTGTGCCAGTGGGGAGCCTTATTGGGACCTGGAGAGCATGGGAGAGACCAGCTCCAGACTGACTGTGCTCTCTGTGTGCTCTTAAGGGAAATTGCACTTTACTATGTGTATTTGTTATCCTTTCCTCCTATATGAGACGCCCCTCACTGGTGTTAGTGGTGAGGATTGAGGCTCCTTGATTACTGGGCCAGGGCACAGGCATCACAGGTAGTAATTAGTAGCACCTCCCTGAGACTTGCATTGTTGAAATCACCAGCTATCATAAATCCCCAGTCAGAGTCCTTGCATTGCAGCTCACATATAGTATTATGCAGTATATTCAGTGTTTCAGTGATGCTAGCACTCGGTGGTATGTATGCAGCTGCTACATAGACACCATTTAGTTCTCTGGGCAAATAAAAGGGTCTGCATTTCAGTATCAGAAATTTCACATTTACAGAGCAAAGCTCATTCACAATGTTACAGTTTTTGCACCAGCTATCATTCACAAAAATGCACACTCTACCTCCCTTAGCTTTTCCACACAGAGCTATATTCTTATCAGCTCTGAACAAAGTGAAACCATCAAGGCTTACAGCACTGTCATTAATCCTGATATTTAACCAAGTCTCTGTAAAGATTAACAGACAGGAATTTCTAACTTTGTTTGTGGTGTTGAGCTCAAGCCTGAGAAAATCCATCTTGTCTAAAGAGCATACATTTGCTAACAGAATTCAGGGAAGTGTTGGCCTTTCAACATTTATTTTTAATCTGGCAGCAATTCCAGCTCTGCAGCCTCTTTTCCTAATTCTGTTGTATCTCTTCCTTTTGGGTCTCATCCTGATCGTTCCAGAACCCTTCATTTCCTAATTTAGGTACTTTGAAGCTTGTTTGGGTAGGATGTTGAGTTCCAGCAGTTATGTGAGTGTTATAGGCCCCAGATGCTCCACAGTATGCAGAGAATCCAGCCAGAATGACAGTGCAATTAAATACTTAATTTCCAGAAGTTTCTTTCCACTGTAAGTCACTGAACATCATGCTTTTTTTTCCCCAGAAAAATAAGACATATTAAGCATTTAAGCTACTTGTATCTGGTGATAGGTATAGGTCAGTAATTGGTAATGCACCCAAGTTTTGCTATAAAAGAAATAGATAATTAAAACAGTTGCTGTGATATAAATCCACTAATAAGAAGGTTTCTGTCTCTCATAAATGTGGTACCTTTCCATGTAGAGTCTGCAACATGTGCAAATATATTCATAGCAGTGATTCATATGTACATCCAGTGAATAAGAAGAGTTACATCTTTCATTTTTATGCAAATTGCAGAAGTCAGAATCGAGTATAGTTGTCATTCTGTGTGAAATGTGAATCCTACTATGTAGGTAAGACAAACAGATGTTTGAAAAACAGAATCAGAGAACATTTAAATGACATGAGGAGAAATGACATCCGCAATGCACTGCATAAACATTTTCTACAGAATGACACCAGTATTAAGTGTTTAGCTTTATAATTACTTATACCTAGCAATAGAAAATGTGATCTAAGGAATAAAACAGAATGCAAAAAGGTGAAGTGGATTCTAGAATTACATGCAGGTGCTAGGAAGGGACTTAATGGAACTGTCCCTTTAAGACCAATTCTTAGATCATATGACTTGGTGAGATAATTGTGTTTAAAAGATGGTTTGTTTGTAACAGTTTTTAGATCTGATGAAGCACCTGTTTAGAAAGGCGTGAAAGCACTTATCTGTGTTTTAGCCTTGCTTTTATAGTTTTATTTTCCTACTTTGAATAAAATCCATGGTTGACTGTTTGAATTTATTTCTGTTTTTACCTTTTCATATTTCACCAGTCTTAATCTGAGTTTATGTTTTTCTCTACATAGTTTTATAACTTGTTTACTTAAGTTGAAATCTCTGGAATGATAAAATGTGTGCTTTTAGATATTAGATATTATCACATTTTATCTAAGGTTAGTCTGAATAGATTGAATGACTAGCTTGGTTAGATCATGTATTTGTACAAATGTTTCCAATTGATCTGATTTTTAATAACATTTATAATGGACATGTTTAAAAGAAAATATTTTAATGTTCAGTGTCACTTTAAGTTTTGGTCTGTTGTTTTTCACCTTTTTTATTATCAGGTAACTATTACTTTGTATTTAACCTATGTGCAGTGGTTACTTTGTATCTGAAGAAGTCTTTGGAATTTAAGATGAAAGTACTAATTAAATCTTACTGAGAGCTACCTTACCCATGCTACTGTTCTTGTTTCTTATTAGACTCCAGGAATTGTCAGCTATTAGAAAAAGACAAGATGTAGAACAATGCTGCGCATGCCCTCCGATCCATAGTCCCTTTATCTCTCAATGTGATTATTGACTACCTGAGTCTACCTGTATCATCTTATCTGCTCTGTCCCACCCATGTCTCCCTACATGACTACCTTCTTCTGCAGACTGGTTTTTTTTCTATAGGCTTGAATGCTTTATATTTGAACAATTCAGAGACCTCCTTGAAGCTAAGTATACAACAGCACAAAACTGTTTTTCCTTGTTTTAGTAAAGTGGTTAGTTTTTCTATGATAACAAAAGCCAGAGTTGTGTGTATACCATGGAGAAGCAGCAGATTAATATAGAAATGTATGTTTTCTGCCACTTTTTTGTTTGAGATTACAAGTCAGCATATATCAAGAATTGTGTGTGTGTGTGTGTGTGTGTGTGTGTGTGTGTGTGTGTGTGTGTGTGTGTGTGTGTGTGTGTGTGTGTGTGTGTGTGTGTGTGTGTGTGTGTGTGTGTGTGTGTGTGTGTGTGTACAGGATGTTAAATGTCAACAAGTAAGTGTGTACACTACTTATGAGATGATAACATTCTGTGAAAGTTATTTACTGACATTCTGGTAAGGATTATGCCAGTCATTACAGCTTCATAGTTAAAATTTCAAACTTTCTTTTGCCCTGTGTGTGCTTTTGTTTTTAGGGGGTTGTGTGTATGTGCATTACATGTAAGATGGACCTACTGACGTTCTGTATTACTTATTTGCCAGATGGAGCTGCTGATTTCTGATTATTATGCCAGTCTTTAGACCTTCAAAGTTTAAAATTCAAACCTTCTTTTCACTTTTTCTTTTGAAAGGGTTTGAATACTGTCTGGTTAAGGGACTTCTCAGAGTCAAACAGTCAGCAAATGGATGCTGAAAGGGTCAAACCACGTATCCCTTGAAAACAGGAAGTGGATAAGTAAAAGAGTAAAGCCTTAATCCTTTTCACTAACTGCCAGACCTTTGCTAATGTCTTATGATGAATCAGTGAGCCTAAAACCATTGAGTTTTACAGTCAGTCAGAAATGCCAATCATTAGAGCTGTATAGTTTTTGTTCAGAAAATGCATATTGGTGCAAAACAGAATTTGTTGTTTTGTTATTTTCTAAGTGAAGACTGTCAAAGTGGTTACAGTGTAAAGGAATTCATGTTTAATCTAGCTATTTTAGTAGGCACTTGGGTGTATAATGCACTGTGCTTGGGCTATAACAGTTTTTATGGCACTTAGTGCACATGATTAAGGATATCAGCTGTTAATGAGCTGTGCTTGTAGTGCAGCTTTTCATTTCCTCTGCCTGTTTTGTCTTCTGCATGACTCTTGATTATAGTATCATAGGAGGTTACTAGACTAATGGCCCTAGGCCCCTTATAAGCCTAGCCAATTTAACCCTTGTCTCCAAGAGTGTCTGTTATGGGTAGACACTAAATCAGCACCTATTACCCATATCCGAGAAGAACACAGGTGGAACACCCCCCCCCCGGGCAAATGTATGGTTTCCCACCCAGTCATCCAAATTACTCTTAAATAGGGTCAACAAGGGGCTCTGCTTCACATGGATTAGAAGTCTGTTCCATAGATGAAGTAACCTCTGCAAGATAAATCTGTCCTTCCAGCATGTTCTATTGATGTCTAATACTAGGCTAAGTTCCCTTGAGCATGTGACACATGTACCATTTGACTTGCAAATGTCTAGCATTTCCATTAAGGCAGGGTCCGATATTGCCTTATATGCAAGGCATAGGTTGCCACTGAGCAGTCTGTATGGCACAGAGTAAAGACACAGTGATTTCAAGTCTGCCTGCATATGACATGCTCTGGAGACCTTGAATTTTTTCATAAGAAACCTTTGTGGTCTCTCCAATTGCTACAGGTGTTTAGAGAGATGCATACCAAAGGGAGCATTATACTCTATTACTGATCTGATGAGGGAAGAGTACAAGGTGGGTTATAACCTTCTTTTTCTGAAGGCAATGCCCTTACTTATGAGGTGAGCAACATAGAATGCTTTTCTTACTACTGTGGAGACACGGTAATCAAAGGTGATGTCACTATCAATCTGCATTCCCAGGTCTCTTATCAGTGATTGCACACTTAAGGTACTGCTATTTATGGAGTAGTTTTCAGGAACATCACCCTTGCTGAAGGGAATGATAATGCATTTTTTTGCATTGAGTGTGAGTCCATGACTTTGGCACCAATCATTAGTCTGTGTAAGTCCTTCTTGCAGGATATTGACATCATTAGGGGACTGAATGACTGTTCCTAGTTTGCAGTCATTGGCAAACTTTGTCAGCCACAGACCTTTAGTTTTTGCCTGTATGTCAGAGAAGTATAACCTGAATAGTATGGGGCCTCAGAACAGACTCCTGTGGTACCACTGGTTACTGGTTTGCTGGAAGAGGTAGAGTCTCCTATTCTGACTGTATGAGCTCTATTGGTGAGCTAATTTGCAACCCACCTGACAATATACTGGTTGATACCCAGCTGGGTGTGTTTATCAATAATGCCTGAGTGGGGGATGGTGTCAAAGGCCTTAGCTAAGTCCAGTTAAGCTATATGCACAATTTTACCTTCATCAAGGGCTTTACTGACTGTCTCATAGAATTCCATCAAGTTTAACTAGCACAATCTCCCTTTGATGAAGTCAAACTGGGTGGGATCAAGTGCTTATAGATTACCTATATCTTTGTTGATAAGGTCCATGATGATTTGTTCCATGGCATTGCAGATAAGGGTGGTTAGGCTTATGGGTCTATACTTCCCGAGTTCCATGGATGCACCCCATGTATGCAATGGGTGACAGTAGCTGTTCTTCATTCACCAGGGACAAAACCCATGCTAAGGCTGTGGTTGAACAAGGTACCCAGTGGTGTTGCTAATTCCTGTTTTAATCCATTGAGAATATAGCTTGGGATGTTGTCTAGTCCCGCTGAGTTTGTGTTTTTAGATTTGCAGAGGGTGTTTAAGAATTGCTACTTGGAGATACTAAGTGGGAGAAAGGTGGTAGGGATGCTTTATGTTATATGTGGCGGGGACAGGGGGGTGAAGTTTGCACTGAGCCCATCAGGCAGCAGGTTGGCTACTGTATATCCACTGGTTCTGTATATGTAGAACCATTATCTAAAAATTCTGTACAAATCTGGGCTTTTCCTTTGACGTTTTGGATGTATCTAAAGAAAGCCTTATGGTTTTCCTTAGCTAGGGATGCTAATTTGGATTCATAAGTAGCTTTAGAGGAATTACAAGATGCCTTATTTGCTTATTTAAGTTGAGGAGGGAGTTATTCCAGGTTTGAGACCATAACTTCTTACTCTTAGACAGCAGTTTCTTCCTCTTATTGTGTACCCTGTTAATGGCTGATGTCCACCCGGCAGGTTTGGTCTTCCTCGAGGATCTTGCTTTGGTCCTATCAGGTACAGCAGAGTTAATAAAATTGTATAGATGCTTGTATAAAGCATTAGTGTATATCCCAGCATAGGTAACCTCTCCATTAGTGGGGGGGGGGGGGTAAGAAGCTGTTTATGCCATCATGTAGGAGGTTATAATTGGCCTTGGTGAAGTTTTTCAGTCTAATTGCTGCTGGGGGGGGAGTCTAGTGTATTGTTACCTCCAATGAGACTGATTTGTGATCAGACCTCACCAGGGAGGGCAGCACACTTGGGGTGGTACAGTGATCCTCCATGTTGCTGTGCACCAGATACAGAATATCTGAGTCCCTTGTGGAGGTGTGAACCAGCTGGTCCATGGCATTAGAGTTAATGAAGTCCAGAAACCTTTGGGTGAGCATCTTAGTACACGTATATTTAACCCAGTCAACAGACAGGTAATTAAAGTCGCCCAAAACAAGGGTGTTTGGCTGTATATTTATTGACTCAAGTAGATCCAGGTAGGCTGAGTGGGTGTCCTGGTTCATGGAGGGAGTCCTATAGCTGGCAACGATTTGAAGAGGAATCTTACCAACAGTTAATTGCACCTGGAATAATTCATAGGAGTTGCTCTGTTTAACCAGTCTTGAGGTGTATTTGTCTTTTATGAATATGGATACACAACCTTCCTTAGTTCTCTCACCTTCAGTCTGAGGTTTGATCGTGTGGAAGGAATTGTAACCTGGTAAGGGTAGGGTGCTGTCCACAGCCTTATACCACGTCTCTGTGACTGCACAGATCTCAGCATCTTCCAGAGTAAGGACTGCTTCTAATGAGTGCAGTTTCAGATTTAAACTCCTAGCATTGAGCAGCATACCTGTGAGTTTGTTTTTAGATGGTCTTATTACATTGCGAGTTTTGTCTTTGTGACACTGCCTTAAAAAGGTATAATGGAGTGCAAGAGCCTTAGCCAGTACCTGAAATCCCAATGGTGACAGACAAAGACCATCTCTGGCTAAGCAAACAGGTCTGTTGATCATGTCATCCTAGGCTGACAGGTACTGGATTCCCTTAGAATGACAGCAGAAACTAAGCCAATTATTGAAGTCAATCATTTTTTGTTTGTAATGAGGCATCATCCTAGGTGAAGGCAAAATTCTGCTTACGGCTAGGGGCATGGCTGCCTGGGACACATAATCAGAGAGCTCAGTCATGTGTCTTTTCATATAGTCCAGTGATATATATATATATATATATATATATATATATATATATATATATATATATATATATATATATATATATATATATATATCAAGTCATTCACTCCAACGTGGACTATTACTGAGTTGTAACAGTATCCGCTGTTGAGAGACTTGAGTGTGTGCATGGTGTGGTGGAATTTGGCACCTAACAGACAGCTGACCGTGATATTTTCCTTATCCAACCTGGTTAGTGGGAAATGTGTGTGTCTCACAATGGAGTCGTCTATGACTAAGCTGTTTGGTTTGTGTTTTGCCTTGTCTGGTGAGACACTGTTGTATGAGCTATTATGTGTACCGTGTTTCGCAGAGGGTGTATCATGTGCTTGGGAGGTCTCTGATGTTTAGGTAGGTTTCTGATGAGTACCTCTGCAAATGTAGGCATGTGTGTTGTTGGTCTGGGTTATGAAGGAGGTGAGGTACGCTTGCTGACAACCAGCTGATTGTCAGATGTACTGACTGGTGTGTGGGAGAGCATGGGTTCTAGGTTCTTCATATAGATGCATCGATCACATATTGAATTTGTGTAAACTAGATAAAGAGGGATGTCAGTGTAGAAGAGGCAGTTGTTACACCACCTCAGGTTGCCCATGTCGACCAAGCTGGCTGAAGAAACTGTGGGAAATTATCTGTCCAAAGTGCAAGGTAAATCAAAGTGGTCAGAACAGGAAGAGGACAGGAAGGACCAGGTAAGGTAGATGGACAGGAGAAGAGGTCTAAATAAGGAGGGGCTAGTGGGTGGGACTTGTGATGGTACCTCAGAGGCTGTGCCTAGTGTTCCACTTGAAAGTGGAGAAGGACCATGAGAAACGTCTAAAAGAGCACTAACACTGTGCTAAAGGAAATTTAACAAGCAAGAAGTTTGTGTCTGTAACTGCAGACTGTACCCACCCCTACGAGGCAGTGCTCTATGCTCAAACAAGATCAAAGCAGCTAATGCAAGGAAACAAATGAAAAAGCTCAAACTAAGCCCTGAACCAGTAAACCTTTAATTAGATAGTCCTACTGTGCTTCTCCTGGTAAAAGGGTACAGGGGGGGTTTCACCAAGAAATGATGTCCTGATTTTTAATGCTCACTCCCAAACAGAGCTGGATTCAGCCAGTCTACATCCAATCTATACTGCAGCCAACAGAAGTGCAATGGAACACAGAATAAAAAGCAGACATTATTTTTTTCCTTAAATTAAATAAGCAACAGTGTAAAAAGCAGCAGAGCAGAACAGTTTTTACTTAAATGAAATAAAAGCGGCAGATGGTACTAAGTATAAAGTTCAACAAATGCAGTACCAAAGAATGAAGTTAGTAGAGAACAAAGCTGCTAATGCAAGGAAACTAATGAAAAGGCTCAAAGTAAGCCCTGAATCAGTAAACCTTTAATTCGATAGTCCTACTGTACTTCTCCTGCCATGAGAGTACGGGTGGGGGGTCTCCAAGAAAAGGTGCCCTGATTTTTAATGCTCAATCCCAAACAGAACTGGATTCAGCCAATCTGAATCCAATCTATGCTACGTCCTACAGAAGTGCAACAGAACACAAAATAAAAAAGCAGACACAACTTTTTCCTTAAATTAATTAAGCAACAGAGTTAAAAGCAACACAACAGAACAGATTTTTTAAGTAAATTAAAAGCAGCAGTTGGTATGAAATACAAAGTGCACAAATGCAGACAGTACCCTTACGCTGCAACTAAAAATGCAAACTTGTGTCAAGGGAGCTCTCCCAGGCTCTAGCAAATATGTTACACATTTGTTCTTTGAATTCCTGCACCTTTCACATAGCCACTAGTTAGTACTTTGCTATATTCAATTAGATTACACATTTGCTCTATGAATTCCTGCACCTTTCACATAGCCGCTAGTTAGTACTTTGCTATATTCAATTAGATTACACATTTGCTCTATGAATTCCTGCACCTTTCACATAGCCGCTAGTTAGTACTTTGCTATATGCTATTAGAGTACACATTTATTTAAATTCCTGCCCCTTTCACATAGCTGTTAATTAGTATTTTGCTATATGTTAATAGATTACACATTTCTTGTTTGAATTCCTGCACCTTTCACATAGCTGCTAGTTAGTACTTTGCTATATGCAATTAGATTACACATTTGTTCTATGAATTCCTGCACCTTTCACATAGCCGCTAATTAGTGCTTTGCTATATGCTATTAGATTACACATTTCTTGTTTGAATTCCTGCACCTTTCACATAGCCGCTAATTAGTACTTTGCTATATGCTATTAGATTACACATTTCTTGTTTGAATTCCTGCACTTTTCACATAGCCGCTAGTTAGTACTTTGCTATATGCTATTAGAGTATACATTTATTTGAATTCCTGCCCCTTTCACATAGCTGTTAATTAATACTTTGCTATATGTTATTAGATTATACATTTGGTCTTTGAATTCCTGCACCTTCCACATAGCCGCTAATTAGTACTTTGCTATATGCTATTAGATTACACATTTGTTCTTTGAATTCCTGCAGCTTTCACATAGCCGCTAATTAGTACTTTGCTATATGCTAGTAGATTACACATTTGTTCTTTGAATTCCTGAACCTTGCACATACCCACTAATTAGTACTTTGTTATATGCTATTAGATTACACATTTGTTCTTTGAATTCCTGCACCTTTCACATAGCCACTAATTAGTAGTTTGCCATAAACTATTAGATTACACCTTTGTTTTTTGAATGACTGCACCTTTCATATAGCTGCTAATTAGTACCTTGCCATATGCTATGAGATTACACATTTGTTCTTTGAATTTCTACACCTTTCACATAGCCACTAATTATTACTTTGCTATATGCTATTAGATTATACATTTGTTCTTTGAATTCCTGTACCTTTCACATAGCCGCTAGTTAGTACTTTGGTATATGCTATTAGATTACACATTCATTCTTTGAATTCATGCACCTTTCACATAGCATCTAATTAGTACTTTGCTATATGCTATTAGATTACACATTTGTTCTTTGAATTCCTGCACCTTTCACATAGCCGCTAATTAGTATTTTGCCATATGCTATTAGATTACACATTTGTTTTTTGAATGACTGCACCTTTCATATAGCCACTAATTAGTACTTTGCCATATGCTATTAGATTACACACTTGTTCCTTGAATTTCTACACCTTTCACATAGCCCCTAACTAGTACTTTGGTATATGCTATTAGATTATACATTTGTTCTTTGAATTCCTGCACCTTTCACATAGCCGCTAGTTAGTACTTTGCTATATGCTATTAGATTACACATTCATTCTTTGAATTCCTGCACCTTTCACATAGCCCCTAATTAGTACTTTGCTATATGCTATTAGATTACACATTTGTTTTTTGAATGACTGCACCTTTCATATAGCCACTAATTAGTACTTTGCCATATGCTATTAGATTACACACTTGTTCCTTGAATTCCTACACCTTTCACATAGCCCCTAACTAGTACTTTGGTATATGCTATTAGATTATACATTCATTCTTTGAATTCCTGCACCTTTCACATAGCCCCTAATTAGTACTTTGCTATATGCTATTAGATTACACATTCATTCTTTGAATTCCTGCACCTTTCACATAGCCACTAGTTAGTACTTTGCTATATGCTATTACACTATGTATCTCAGCAACTTTCTTGTAGATTAATGTGTTGCCAGATGGATTTTGAATAAACATGAGTTTCTGGGGAAGAGAAGTTTACTGTTGTTCATGCTGTCAGTTTTTAATGTAACTATTTTGTTTTGTTTACCAAATGCTGTTAGTGTTTTTGCTGTAAAATTTGAAGTAGAAGTTTTAAATTAAATCCACATCCCTGTGATCATTGTAGAAGTAAAGAAGAAAACAGTCTGAACACTGACAGACGTGAACAATGATTTAGTATGCTATGAGCTTCCACATCCCTGTGATCATTGTAGAAGTAAAGAAGAAAACAGTCTGAACACTGACAGACGTGAACAATGATTTAGTATGCTATGAGCTTCCTAGTCGAAATGTTTAGTAAGGGTTCCACATTTTGCCCGTTAGTTCCATATTATGAGAACTGTTTTTCACATTTTGGAAATGCAAGGTTGAGATATTTCTGCAGCAGGTATTTTCACTTATGGAGGGTTCAGCACTTACTTAAATTTATATTCAGTATGAGTTTTGAGGTTTTGTTTGTACATTAGCTGTGCTAAGTTTTGGGGTGTAAAGCCTTGCATTTATTCTTCTACGTAACTCATTTAAACTTATTATCATAATTTTGTGAAATTAGCTTGTTTCTCACCTTTCGTGTAACAAGTCTAGTCCAGATACAGATTTTGCTGTATTCAGGACTGTTTGTAAGCTCCTGAGCCCCCCCCCCCCACCCAACCCCACTTAAGTATGGTTAAACTATATTCCTGGCACCATAAAGTGTGCTCTTCAAATTTTCCCTTGCAACTAGCCATCTTTTTAGTTTTAGCACTCAAATCTGTTTCTTTGAGCTCAGCACATGTTCAGAACTCGTAACTAAACAAGCTACAAATTACTACAGCACTCAACTTTTCTCGCTTATGTAGAGGAAAACAGTTTTTAGTACTTAATAAATAAGCACCTATCCAGGCATGTCTAATGGTCAGCTCCCATTGTTTTCTCCTGTCTACCTGATGAATCTGAGCATCTTGGGGCAATGCAGCAATTTACTCATGTACACAGATAACCCTCTCCTCCTACCACCCAACACTACGAACTGTGAGAGATGCACTTATATAGCCAAAATGGAAGCAAATCTCTCTTCACTGAAGACTGGACTAGACAGTCAAGAGGAGAAGGTAAACACTTGCACCACACCACACTCATCACATAGTCCCTCAAAACCTACACCACCAAAACACATACACAGAAGCACAAAACACATGCCTACATTCACAGAGGCTCTCAATAAAAATCTTCCCGAACAACTGAGACCTCCAAAGCAGAAATGCAAGCAACCTCCACCCTCCAACACAACCCAAATGACACATAGCCCACATACTCAGTGCACCACTCATCTACAGCCCATAAGGCATAACATACCCAACACTCTAGTCATAGGTAACTCTATAGTCAGGCACACTGATGTTCCACTCACCAGGCTAAACAAGAAGAAAGTTACTGTCATCTGCCTGTCGGGTGCCAGGATCCGCCACATAACACACGTACTCAGGTCACTCCACAACAAGTACAAATATGACTCTGTCATTCTCTATGTTGGTGTAAATAACCTGAGATGTACCTCCCTGGACTACATGAAAAGAGACATGGAGGAGCTCTCCGATCTTGTAGCCCAGGCAGGTATGACCCTAGCCCTGAGTAGAATCCTGCCATCACCCAGAATGATACCACAGTACAAGGACAAAATGATTGACTTCAACAATTGGCTAAGCTTTTGGTGTCATTCTAAGGGAATCCAGTATCTGTCTGCCTGGGATGACATGATCAACAGACCACGATGCTTTGCCAGAGATGGCCTGCATCTGTCACTCTTGGGATTCCAGATACTGGCAAAGGCTCTTGCTACCCATATAGTGCCTTTTTTAGGCAAGGTTCAAATGACAAATTCACCACCATAACAGGTGCAAGCAAGCAAAATCTGAGGGTAATGCTACTTAATGCTAGAAGTCTAAACCTCAAAATGCACTCACTCAAGGCACTCCTTAAAATGGAGAACATCGACATCTGTGCAGTGATGGAAACCTGGTTCAAGACTCCAGAGAGCACCCCTGCATTACTAGGCTATAATTCATACCACATCATTCGGCCACCTAACCCAGACCGAAACACTAAAGGTGGAGGCATGTCCATATTCATTAAGGATATCCACACCTCCAAGCTAGTTGCTCAGCATAATGCATCCGAGATTATCCAAGTTCAACTAACTCTGGGCAAGACCGCATTCCAGACTGTAGCTTGCTACAGACCCCCCCCCCCCATGCCCCAGGATTCCCACTCCTCTTTTCTTGATACACTGGAAAATATTAGGGTACAACCCAACACCCTAATAATGGGTGATTTCAACTACCCCACCATTAACTGGGAAAACTACTCATGTACCAACTCTTTTGCTCAATGTTTTCTGAAATTCATAAATTCCAATGCTTTGGATCAACTTATCCACACCCCCACCAGGGGCAGCAATATCCTAGACCTGGTCATCACCAACATGGGCAACCGGTGTTCCACTCCAGAGGTCAGTTCCTCATTGGTTAGATCCAACCACAAGCTAATCACCCTAAACATCCACATCCCGCTCCCAACCCCCATTAGGAAAACAACCGTAAATAATTTCTCCAAAGCAAACTTCACGCTTCTTAAGACAGAAGTGGTAAACTTCACGACACCCATGCAGATGGACAATAGAGGTATGACTGCTGAATCCTACACAAATGCACTTTATAAGCACTTACACCAAGATGCTATCCTCCAAAAAAAGGAAGCCAATCTGGTGGTCTTCTGCCATAAACAAACTCTACAACAGAAGAAAGAAATTGTTGCAAAAAAGAGTAAAATCCCATGATTGGAGGAACTCCCTGGTCAGCCTCAGTAAAAAGCTGAGATCCCTCATAAAATCCTCCAAAGCTAGTTATGAAAACAAAATCACCACTGATTCTAAAGACAACCACAA
>NC_056749.1:775844179-775904179 GCF_019279795.1 Protopterus annectens | reverse complement strand
GTCAGTGCAAACATTTTTATTCTGTTAACATTTTTTTAAGAGAATTTGAGCAATATTTAAAAATTGTCCTTGATTTTGGCCTTTGTCCCCTGTTATTTTTGGTTTTATCCCTAATTTCTCAGCAAAGAAGTTGACAGCTTTGCAAAGAACTGGTTTATGATATGCAAGGCTAACTCCTGCAAACTTTCTAACATATCTTTTCAAACTCCTTAAGAACTTCTGTAATAAACGAGACGAAAGAGCTAAAATAAATTGTGTTTCTGGTCCAATTTTTTTTGTTTTAAGTTGTTATTCGCTTTGACAGTGTTTCAGGTATGAGTTTCTAACATATCTCCTGTAATTACCTGAAAGGTCTCGATATCTAGGATATTTAAATGATGCACATACATTTGTGTCCACTGAAATGGGCTGTGTAGGTATCCCCCTTCATTCTACATGCGGGTGACATAATTTGGCAAGCTCTCATATGATATCCTTAGCCACACAGAAGGAGTCCATGATCTGCTGTCAGCCACATGGTGGTAGGTTAGGCACTAATGGTAACTTCTGCTCTGGTAGGTGTGGTGTACCACATTACAGGCAGTGGCAATGACAGTGGCCATGGATACATAGCACCCTGCTACAGCTATTTATACCATAAACATTCTGGTGCCCTCAGAGTGCCCAAGGATGCATAGCACCCTGCTACAGCTATTGCAAAAATTCTGGTTTCCTCAGAGTGGCCACGGATACATAGCACCCTGCTAAAGTTATTGCTATCACAAACATTCTGGAGTTCTCAAAGTGGCCATGGATACATAGCACCCTGCTACAGCTATTGCAAACATTCTCATGCCCTCAGAGTGGCCACAGATACATAACACCCTGCTACAGCTATTGCTATCACAAATATTCTGGTGCACTCAAAGTGGCCATGGATATGTAGCACCCTGCTATAGCTATTCCTATCACAAACATTCTGGTGTCTTCAGAGTGGCCATGGATACATAGCACCCTGCTACAGCTATTGCTATCATAAACAGTCTGGTGTCCTGTACAATTGGAGTTTCTGGTGTTCAGAAAATGTAAATTCAGTGTCAAAACATTCCTCCTTTATACATTACTAAATTACTCCGCCATGCTTGATGGCATCATTTGCATATTCATTTCCCCACTCAGCTGCATCAGGGAGTTCATTTCTATGTTATTATTATTCGGCCGTGTGCATACTCTATATACCATACTATGTTTACTGTAATGTACCTATGATACTTGTGTTTTGATATGCCTCTTCCTTACACAGCTCAGCTTTCTGAGTTGCATTGCACAGAACACTGCACTAAATGCCTGTGAATATCACCTGCCAAAGTGTTTACGTCTTGGTATACTGTCTTCTGCAAGGGTAGTCAGTTGCCAATTACTTCCCAGCAAGCAGCATATTTGTTCTGTTTCCTGAATTTGTTAACAAGACCAGGTAAATTGCTAGCAGTCTCTTGGGACATGCTTGAATGTACTGTGCTGATTGGTAGTAAAACCAGCTGCACTGCAGGTTCCTGATGAGAAACAATTAGATGATAAACATCTGGCACTGTTATACCACCTTAGTTATAGTTGAAATAAACTAATTAGATCACATAATCTATAAGTAGCCTTAAAAAACATGCTTCTCATTTCATAAACAATATGTAATTCTAAAAATAAAAACGAGCCCTTTTCCTGTAATAGCAATTCAGTTATTTTTATTGTATGAGTGGTTTTGTACTGCTGGTAATTTCAAGTTAATAAATAGACTGGTCTGAATAGTTTGATATATAACTTAGGCATGATAGCTTTCTATATATCAGATAGAAGATGCAATTATGGATTCCAGGAAAAATGTTCTCAACACTAAATGGAAAAGTTTCACAGTGGAACTGTATAAAACATGGATGGAGAAGCAGCCTGTATCTTTGTAAAATCATTGCCAATCAATATACCATTGCTTTGACCTTCATACTTTTTCAAGTTATCTTTTTTTCTGACAAAGTAACAGCAGCAGGTGAATGAGGTTGCTAGCAGCAGTATCTAACAACGGTCTCTGAATTGTAGATATGGATAAGCTAAAGGATGAGCACAAAACAGCACATTGGGGCACAGGTTTGATACACTAAGATGTGAGATTATTTTGTATACACTAATTCTGAAATTGCAGTATCTCGCAAAAATGTCCCTTGTCCAAAGTATACCAGTTTCAAATTTAGACTAAGAAAAATAGTAAAGATGGGTTTTGAGGGTATATAGCAGGGGAGGCATGCCCCCTCTTGCAAGAAAAAAAAAAAAACATTTTGGAAGTACAGTAGTGTTTGGGCATTTCTGCTGCTTTATTAAAAACTTGCACATGCAATTTCTGACTTCTGAGTTGAGCCTTTAGTCGTGTAGTCATAATGTCATCTCTTAATTACATAACAGAAATACCTCAGATATTTATAGCAAATGCAATAAGCCATTTAAAGTAATAACACAATTGTCAGAGTATCTTAAAACAGTAACTGGCAAGGAAACATATTATTGTTGTACAGTTGCCGGTGTAGTTACTTCTCTTTTGTATTTTTATAATAGCAAGTTTTTTTTATTTGTTTTAATGAGGTTGCAATTAAAATGTGACATGCTGAATGAACCACCCATGGCAAGTACTGATTCATTCAGCATGTCACATGCTTGTAATGCACAGTTCTACTGCCACCATTCCAAACATCTTCTTTAGGCTTACAGCCATGACAAAGAAAGACTTGAAAGAGTACAACTCCACCAAGAAATTGATTTTCCACCTTTTTAATTATGAACAGGATTAAGGGGGGTGGCAAAAGCCAACACATTCCAGCTAGGCTTATAAATGCCTTCGGGCAGATAGACTAGTACCTACCTATGAACCTTTGGAAAACCTGTTTCATGGTTTTGCACCTCTTTACATTTTTAAGATACAAACATATTATTTCAAATGAAGAAAATCATATTGGAAACATCATCTGAGAGCATAAATGACCCTTGAAATACATAGCAGCTTCGCTTTGTAATGCAAATCCTGCATTTTTTAAGAACACCAGTAACAAACGATTAAAGAAATCACAGATTAGTAGTAATGGTGGCATAAACTGTAAGTATTAGCACAGAGATAATGATGACAATGGATGCACTTTTGATGTTAGTGAAATGAGCCATTTAGAAATCAATTATCTTTCAGACCAGAGCTTAACAAAGAGATTAAAAGGGGCACAGAGATTCCTGGATTTTGTAAACACAAACTCCCTCTACCAGATAGTCAATCTACCAACCAGGGTGCAACCATACTGGATCTGGGCCTCACTAATATGGGAATATGGGAGAGTGCTGCAAAACCTCCTACTGTAATGTATTCTCTGCTAAGGTCAGACCACAATATGATCTCCTTTGAAGTAAAAATAAAACCCGGACCCCCAGCTAAACCTGTAATATTCATTAACTCCTCTAAGGCTAACCTCCTGCTATTAAGTGATAACCTGGCAACCTAAGCCCTCATAAACCCTGAGAACACTGCCACCTATACAGAACTGTTCACAGAAACCCTGTGCAAGCATGTTAATAGCTGCATAGAGGCATCTGTACCCACCAGAAAGAAGTAGAGAACTATCTCAAAAACAAGCCACCCTAGTGGAATCACAAAATCAATAGGCTGTATAACAGGAGGAAGAAAATCATGGAAAAAGTATGAGGAGTAGCACCCAGCAGAATAAAAGCATGCTCATCAAACTAAACAAAGAACTCAGAGGGCAAATAAGGTCTACCAAAGCCGAATTTGAGGTAAGTTTGGCCTACCAGGCCAAGGACAACCACAATGCATTCATTAGCTATGTTTACAGCCTCAAAGACAATACACAGTTGTGTGCAGAGCTCATTGTAAATGGAGTCACCTATCTGAGCCAGACGATATAGCAAACCTACCAGCCAATTTTCTCCCCCATCACCTTCCCTCAAATAATGCCATCAAAAATAACTCCCCCCTACTATCACTAGGGAACGGGTCCTTAATGATCTCTCTAAGACCAAGAACACTATATCAATAGGCCCAGACAATATCCCAGGATGCCTTCTACATAGCATGAAACATGACCTATCAGGACCTCTGGAATTACTATTTAATTGTAGCCTCTAAACAGACTTTGTGCCTCATGAATGGAAAACAGCAACAGCCATCCCTCTGCACAAAGGTGAGCCACCTATAGACCCTGGAAACTACACAGCCATAAGTCTTACCAGTCTTATATGTAAAGCCGTGGAAAGAATTATCATGGAAATGATCAATAATGATATAGTAAACCTCCAGACACTGGACCCAACCCAGTTTGGTTACATAAAGGGCAGATCATGCCTACTCAATCTGGTGGACTTCTTTGAGAAGCTAACCAAAGCAATGGATGAGGGAAAAATGGTTCACACTGCCTACCTTGACCTGGCCAAAGCATTTGACACGATATTTCTCTGAGGCATTGTTGACAAACTCAGGAGATTAGGGACAAACTCGTATGTCACCTGCTGGATAGCCAACTGGCTCACAAACAGGACCCAGAAAGTTAGAATTGGGGAGTCTACCTCTACAAAGAGGCCAGTCACAAGTGGAGTCCCTCAGGGATCAGTCCTTGGACCACTCCTTTTTGGCATTTACTTCCCTGAAGTCAAGGCCAATGTCAGTGGTCTCTGGCTGACTAAATTTACAGATGATTGCAAATTAAGAGCTGTCATTAAATCCCACACTGACACAAATGTTATCCAGGAGGGGCTGACACAGATGAACAACTGGTATCAGAGCCATGGACTTAAACTAAATGCCAAGAAATGCATAATAGTATCCTTTGGGAAGTCATCTACCCCTGGTAACTATCATATTGGCAACACACCCCTTAGAACTGACCCAGTAGTCAGGGACTTAGGGACACACATAGATAGTAATCTAGCCTTTGACTACCACGTGTCTACAGTAGTGAGGAAATTATTTTATGTTGCGCAACTTATAAACAAAGGTATGATATCTAAGTTCAAAGAACTCATTGTTCCACTGTATTTGGCATTCATCAGACCTATCATTGAGTACTTATGGTATGTACTGTAACCAGGCATATCCAACAATTAGAATGTCCACAGAGTTTCCTCAGTGAATACAGGGCATAAGTAAAATGTCCTGTGCAGACCACCTCAAGGCCCTATCCCTGTATTCTGTCTCCTACAGGCTTTTGAGGGGAGATGGATAACTGGCAGCCAGGGCATTATCAGACCCCGCTCTGATAGACCTCCTGCATATCCACAAAACAAACAGCACCAGAATTACCCATTCTAAAGATTTAAACCTTGCTTGTGATATAAATAGGACTTGTTGGAGAGACAGGTATATATCCCAGAGACTACCCCATCCATGGAACAGGCTCCCTATCCATGTGAAGTACAGTTTCTCCCTATTCCACTCTAACTCAGTTCAAGTGAAACTTTGACAACTGGATGAGCAAGAGGAAACTCATCCCTGTTTTGGCACCTATGTCTCTAATGGAAACAAGCAGCTTGTAAATGGTTCATCTTCCAGGCCCCTGCTTGTAAATGGTTCATCTTCCAGGCCCCTGCTTGTAAATGTTTCATCTCCCAAGCCCCTGATTACACTTATCAAGGGTATCAGAACTTGTAAGAGATTTTGGGATGAATGGCTAGGCTTAAAAATGCCCTTGTGCTCATTAGCCTAGTACACACCCATGAACCTATGAACCTATGATGGAACACAATTGTCTTGGGTAACAAGAAGGAAGGATGGATCAATCATAGGATGTATAAAACTAACATTCTAAAACAAACAGTATAAAACTAACATTCTAAAACTAACATTCTAAAACAAACATTATAAAACTAACATTCAAAACAAACATTATAAAATTAACATTCGAAAACAAACATTATCTAAAGAAGGTAACTTCTTAAGACCAAAACAACTGAGAGCATTGCATGACAATCAATGAATGAGTCTTGGAGAAGCTTGTTCATAAGGAAGGGTGTAAACTCTGATAATAATAAAAAAATGATTGGACAAGGATCACTAATGAAAAAGAGCATACGAGAAGAGACAAAGGAGGAATGAAAGGATGGAAAAAGACCAGGAAGTAGGAATACTGGGTAATAAAGCATATTTTATTTTTCCAAGGGAATTATAATATGTGCATATTATCAGGAGACATGAAAGAATAAAAAGCAGAAAGAAGAATTATATACAGTATGCTGCTCAGCAATATGCATTAAACTGGCAAAGAATCAGGAAGGAAAGAGGTGACATTCACAGGAATGTAAGGGGTACAGACAAAGCCGAGATTAGGATAGATGCAGAACTAGGAGGTCAATATGGTGAATATGAGCAGGGAGTTAGGGGGGTGCTGTGATGTGTGCGGGGGACTAGTGAGATGGGTCATATTAAGAAGAGTAACTGCAGGTGGCTGTCAGATGCCACAATATGTTTTAGGGGCTTTAATAATGGAGGAAAATCTATGAAGCAGAAACAGAGTGAAGTGGAAAAGCTGCTTTGCAATTTTCATGTATGAAAGTAATGAAACGCTTGGAACTGCCAAGTCGCTATAAGGAAATAACGCTACAGCATCCTAAAATTAATTTAATATTAGAGCAGATGATAAATACATAAAGACGTGCAGCATTCAGACCTAATTTGACATAATGCTTGTGTTTTGGCAGAAAATAACTTATATAATGTAAGCTGTATTGTGATAATTAGGGATAGAGCATTAGTGTCAGGTGACTTCAAAGCATGGAAGGGGGTGCTGCATAAGCAACTGAATGGGTGGGGCTGAATGGAATGGGGCTAGTATATATTACTGCAGGGCTAACAGTGTGCGTGGGTACAATCTGATAAAAATAAATGGCTATACTCTAGTATACACACTAAATTATATTACAGCATTGAAGTCAGAACTCCACTCATGCAAAATGTGTATTACTTGTTTAAATAAAATAAATTATAAACATTTTGCTTTGCTAAGCAAAGGAATGCAGAAGGTCAGATGGTAGTGGATTTTGCGAAAAGGATGGACATGGCTGTGATGAATACGTATTTTAACAAGAGGGAGGAGCATAGGGTGACATACAAGAGTGGAGGAAGATGCACACAGGTGGATTATATCTTATGTAGAAGAGCCAGTCTGAAGGAGATTGGAGACTGTAAAGTGGTGACCGGAGAAAGTGTAGTTAGGCAGCATAGGATGGTGGTTTGTAGGATAACATTGGTGATCAAGAAGAGAAGGATGAGTGTGAGGGCAGCACCAAGGATCAAATGGTGGAAATTGAAAAAGGGTAATTGTGAGGTGATGTTCAGGGAAGAGTTAAGACAGGCACTGGGTGGCAGTGAAGAGTTACCGAATAGCTGGGTAACTACAGCAGAGCTAGTAAGAGAGATGGCTAGAAAGGTGCTTGGTGTGACATCTGGAAAGAGGAAGGAGGACAAGGAGACCTGGTGGTAGAATGAAGAAGTACAGGAGAGTATACAGAGGAAGAGGCTGGCGAAGAAGAAGTCGGATTGTCAAAGAGAAGAAGAAAGTAGACAAGAGTATAAGGAGATGAGGTACATGGCAAAGAGAGAAATGGCGAAGGCTAAGGATAAGGCGTATGAAGAGTTGTATAAAAGGTTGGACACTAAGGAAGGAGAAAAGGACCTGCACCAATTGGCTAGACAGAGGGCCCGAGCTAGTAAAGATGTGCAGCAGGTAAGGGTGATAAAGCATAATGAGGGAAACGTACTCAGAAGTGAGGAGAATGTGTTGAAAAGATGGAAAGAGTACTTTGAGGGGCTGATGAATGAAGAGAATGAGAGGGAGAGAAGGTTGGATGATGTGCGGATAGTGAATCATGAAGTGCAATGGATTAGCAAGGAGGAAGTAAGGATAGCTATGAAGAGGATGAAGAACGTAAAGGCTGTTGGTCCAGATGACATACCTGTGGAAGCATGGAGGTGTTTAGGTGAAATGGCAGTGGAGTTTTTAACTAGATTGTTTAATGAAATCTTGGAAAGTGAGAGGATGCCTGAGGAATGGAGAAAAAGTGTTTTGGTACTGATTTTTAAGAATAAGGGTGATGTGCAGAGCTGTAGTAACTACAGAGGGATTAAACTGATCAGTCACAGCATGAAGTTATGAGAAAGAGTAGTGGAAGCTAGGTTAAGAAGGGAGGTGTTGATTAGTGATCAGCAGTATGGTTTCATGCCAGGAAAGAGCACTACAGATGCGATGTTTGCTCTGAGAGTATTGATGGAGAAGTACAGAGAAGGTCAGAAGGAGTTGCATTGTGTCTTTGTGGATTTAGAGAAAGCATATGACAGGGGGCCTAGAGAGGAGTTGTGGTATTGTATGAGGAAGTCAGGAGTGTCAGAGAAGTATGTAAGAGTGGTACAGGATATGTACGAGGGTAGTGTGACAGCGGTGAGGTCTGCAGTGGGAGTGACAAATGCGTTTAAGGTGGATGTGGGATTACATCAAGAATCAGCTCTGAGCCCTTTCTTATTTGCAATGGTGATGGACAGGTTGACAGACGAGATCAGACAGGAGTCCCCGTGGACTATGATGTTTGCAGATGACATTGGGATCTTTAGTGAGAGTAGGAACAGCTGGAGGAGACCCTGGACAGGTGGAGATATGCTCTAGAGAGAAGTGGAATGAAGGTCAGCAGGACTAAGACAGAATATATGTGCGTGAATGAGAGGGAAGATAGAGGAATGGTGAGGATGCAAGGAGTAGAGGTGGCGAAGGTGGATGAGTTTAAATACTTGGAGTCAGTAGTTCAGAGTAATGGTGAGTGTGGAAGAGAGGTGAAGAAGAGAGTACAGGCAGGGTGGAATGGGTGGAGAAGAGTGACAGGCGTGATTTGTGACAGACGAGTACCAGTAAGAGTGAAAGGGAAGGTCTACAAGAGGGTAGTGAGACGAGCTATGTTATATGGGTTGGAGACAGTGGCACTGACAAAAAGGCAGGAGTCAGAGCTTGACGTGGCAGAGTTGAAGATGTTAAGATTTGCACTGGGTGTGACGAGGATGGACAGGATTAGGAATAAGTATATTAGAGGGTCAGCCCAGGTTGGAAGGTTTGGAGACAAAGCCAGAGAGGCAAGATTACGTTGGTTTGGACATGTGCTGAAGAGGGATGCAGAGTATATTGGGAAAAAGATGCTAAGGATGAAGCTGCCAGGTAACAGGAAAAGAGGGAGGCCTAAGATAAGGTTTATGGATGTGGTGAGAGAGGACATGCACATGGTTGGTATGACAGAGCAAGATGCAAAGGACAGGAAGAAATGGAAACAGTTGATCTGCTGTAGCGACCCCTAACGGGAGCAGCCAAAAGAAGGAGATATTATAAACATTTGAACAGCTATTTTCACTATGGGAGCTGAGTCATGCTATGGTTTGACTGGCCCCCAGTAGAGCCTGGAGGGAAATGTAGGCTATAGTGTAACCATAAAAAACAGCAGGTGAGAATGGAACTTGGGGAAGATATTTTAGTTAAGGGAGAGGTGAATGTGGGAAAACTAAAAGCTGTTTGACACCCTGAGAGAACCAATAAAAGAGAAGAGTCATTTTGGGAGATATCATCTAACAGTTTACTACAAGTTCCTAATCATGTGTATCTTGTACTCAACGAGCTTTTCCCTCACACAGTTTTTTTCCCTGCTTTGTGATTATGAGTAACTAACTTAACCAGTCAATACATTTACCTGTTGTGTGACTATAAATAACTAACATAACGAGTCAATGCTCCCACATTGCCCATGAGATAAGGCTTTTGTCTGATGGTTTACATCGTTAACAAATGAATGGAAAGTATATATATATATATATATATATATATATATATATATATATATATATATATATATATATATATATACAGGTCTACTTTCACGTGTCGAAAGCTCATTATTTTGGCAAACAAAAGTCCAACCCCATTTACACGAAAGTGCACTTAAACGAAAGTGCACTTTCACGAATACTGGTTCACAGAACCAGTAATATAAAAAAAGAAACACTGCAGCACCGAAGCACGCTACAGTGAGGATAAGGGAATATACCTCTTTCCCCACTGTAGTGTGATTTTGGAGTTAGTATATATAATGTAGCGCGGGGTGTGGAGGATGGGGAGTGCAGGGGGGCTTGCCCCCCTGCAAAACTGCATTTGCAGTGTGCTATTTTTTTTTTTTAACAGTTTGGTGAACTGGTATTCGCAAAACTGCACTTTCATTTAAGTGCACTTTCTTGTACGTGGGGTCGCACTTTTGTTTGTCTAAATAATGAGCTTTCGACAAAGAAAAGTAGACCCATATATATATATATGGTTCTACCTGACATAATCGAAACCACACAACACCGACAACCACATCACCGACACCACATATTCGACAGTCCATAAACGAAACCACACATAACCGACAAATAAACGGTACACAAACACGAAACCCCATACACTGCACACACCACAATAACAATTAAAACAAAACACATCCCCATTCCACAAACCACACACACAACACAAGCACACAAATCATACAAGCCCACACTAAACCTTACCTAACCCTAAGGTCCGTCACTATCGCACACTTACCTACCGCTCCCTAACCTAACTCACTTAACCCGCCCTATCGCCTAACCCTAACTCACTTAACCCACCCCTATCGCTCCTAACCCTAACTCACTTAACCCACCCCTATCGCTCCTAACCCTAACTCACTTAAACCCCTATAGCTCCCTAACCCTAACTCACTTAACCACCCCTATCCCCACAGACCGGCAATCTCACACTTACCTGCCTCGCACCCTAACGTCCGTCACTACCGCATACTCACAGCCTTTCCCCATGTCGGCATCCTCGGCGTTGGTGTTGTCATCCGTCGTGTCGGTCTTCTGCATTGTCGATGTTCTGCAACCCGCGATTCGCGTCGGTCTTCTTCGTTTTGGTCTTCTGGAGCTCAATTCCGCTGTCGGTCTTCTGCGCTGTCGAAGTCAGGTAGAACCATATATATATATACATATATACACATATATATAAATATACACATATACATAGATATATAAATATATACACATTTATATAAACACGTGTGTGTGTGTGTGTGTGTGTGTGTGTGTGTGTGTGTGTGTGTGTATGTGTGTGTGTGTGTGTGTGTGTGTGTGTGTGTGTGTCAGTGTGGGGGAAGGCTGAACAGAGTAAAGTAACAGGTTTCTTATCAGGCAGTGCTAATTCAGAGGAAGTGATACGGGGTCTTCCAAAATTGTTTTACTGTTAATGTATGTATCTGTTGACAACATCCTGACATGAGTAGCACAAATGCTGTTTTGTGTGTGTGTGTGTGTGTGTGTGTGTGTGTGTGTGTGTGTGTGTGTGTGTGTGTGTGTGTGTGTGTGTGTGTGTGTGCGTCTGCGTGTGTGTGTGTGTGTGTGTGTGTGTGTGTGTGTGTGTGTGTGTGTGTGTGTGTGTGTGTGTGTGTGTGTGTGTGTGTGTGTGTGTGTGTGTGTGTGTGTGTGTGTGTGTGTGTGTGTGTGTGTGTGTGTGTGTGTGTGTGTGTGAGAGTGTGAGTGTGTGTGTGTGTGTGTGTGTGTGTGTGTGTGTGTGTGTGTGTGTGTGTGTGTGTGTGTGTGAGTGTATGTGTCTGTGTGTGTGTGTGTGTGTGTGTGTGTGTGTGTGTGTGTGTGTGTGTGTGTGTGTGTGTGTGTGTGTGTGTGTGTGTGTGTGTGTGTGTGTGTGTGTGTGTGTGTGTGTGTGTGTGTGTGTGTGTGTGTGTGTGTGTATGTGTGTGTGTGTGTGTGTGTGTGTGTGTGTGTGTGTGTGTGTGTGTGTGTGTGTGTGTATGTGTGTGTGTGTGTGTGTGTGTGTGTGTGTGTGTGTGTGTGTGTGTGTGTGTGTGTGTGAGTGTGTGTGTGTGTGTGTGTGTGTGTGTGTGTGTGTGTGTGTGTGTGTGTGTGTGTGTGTGTGTGTGTGTGTGTGTGTGTGTGTGTGTGTGTGTGTGTGTGTGTGTGTGTGTGTGTGTGTGTGTGTGTGTGTGTGTGTGTGTGTGTGTGTGTGTGTGTGTGTGTGTGTGTGTGTGTGTGTATGTGTGTGTGTGTGTGTGTGTGTGGTTGTGTATCTTGTGTATATATTTGCAGAAGATGGGGCTACAGACCAGGAGATCCAGGGTAAGGGAGTTAGATATCATGGGTGCTGAAGATGTTATACTGAAAGGACTGGTTTCCTGCAACAATATATATTATAGAAAGGATGAGGGCTGTATGGAATAACTAGTCCTAAGTTATAAGAAAAAAGGTAAACTAATATTACCATTATTTGAAGTTTCAAAGAAATTTGGGATTCAAAGATTGACATCTGTTGACAGAAAAAAGTAGAATTTGGTTGGAGGTAAGGTGATGGGATATGTCATGGGTGATGGAAAAAACAGTAAGCAATATGGCACAAACCATATGAGGCCAGGTACAGATTATATGCTTGGTTTTCAACTTCAGTGGAGAAGCAAAAGGATTGGATATGGAAATGATCATTTTCAAATATAATAAAATGATAGTAGATAAAACAGTGGTCACAAGTGAATATCTGGGTTTGTCCTAAAAGATCAAATGGTGGTACCTCAGATATTACTTTCCCACAATTACTCTTTATATTGGAGTTGTTACATATGAGAGGCTAGGACACTTTAGTGGGTTTTTTTTGTTTGTTTGTTTTCCCCACCATGATTTTTAGTTGCAAATTAGTGTATGCGATGTTTTGCGATTGCACTTATGATTGTTGATCACAAAACACTTGCAGTTTTTTTAGGAAGCCACACACACAATACATGATGTATATTATAAAAGCATTGTATGGCACAAATTCATTTTTCTTCAGATCTGTGCTAAGCAGGTCATGGATTTTTGACTCTGTAGTCTGATTCCAAATTCTGTCATTTCAAGTCCTCATTAAATTAAAAATCTATCATTTTAAGTTCCCAAATTAAATTAAAAAAACATCAGAAGTAAAGGAGAGCAGAGAATGTTAACAATCGTTATCCTTTAAAGTTAGTCTTTATGCCATGGGGCAAGCCCCCATGCATACCCCTTCTGCAAATGTATTTCTGACATCTCCATTTCTAGTCAAAGGGACATTCCTGTGATAGCACTAGTAAACTCAATACAAGGCCATTGTGATGAACCGGAGACTGACTCAGCCACTGTGGACTCTACACAGCCAATATCCTCATTCCAGGATATACCTCACTGATCTAAATCAATCACTCATCCAGGCCAATTGATGACTGTCTTTATAATGCCAGACAAATGTGTACTTCCCAGAGAAATCAACTCTCCAGATAAACTCATGTACAAAGAAGTTTCAAGGCATCTTTTTCTATCCCTACTGATAATAAATTTAACTCCTTTGTAATGGAAGATGACAGATGAATTACAATAATAAAGGGATTCTAGCCTTCTTAGAACTCAGTGAGGATGTGCACTTCCATGGCTTATTTATTTATTTGTTTGTTTATTTATTGGCATTTGATTACTGGGAAAGTCTGACTGGGTAGAAGCCCATTTTCAGCAGAGGTCTGGGGAGAAAAGCTCCAAATTATTACAAAACGTTTTAAGAACAATAATTTTCTTTGTCTTCAAAAATACAACAAAAATATTTGCAGTTTAAATAATTAAAACAAATTAGGCATAATATAAAACCATTGGTTACAAATCGATACACTGTATATAACAATCATTTAATATTTAGAAAAACTTTAGACAGTTTGTAGAGAAAGTAGAGGTAAGATAGTCTAACACAAATATAAATTTCAATATGAGGATAGGGAAAAACAGGCTTATGGTATATTTAGAGAGAAAGTCAGGGAAGAGAATTAAACAACAGTAAGGAAGTAAGTGAAAAAGGGAGAGCAAGGAGGTATAAGATGTGATGAAAGGAGATACTGCCAGGACAGATAGCTGGAATTTTGTAAACAATTATATGTCATTGGTGAATATCAAAATGATTCATACAAGATGCTTGTGTTACAAATGTATTAGAACTGTATGTCATGTATATCAAACTGCTTGTACAGAGGTGTGTGTTGAAAAGGTATTTGTAGAGTGCCATGTTTGAAATGTCACTACAGTGTGCCCTACTGGAAGAAAACAGAAATGTACCTGCACTATTGTAACTGCTTAGATGTATATGCTTAACAGTGGAAACTGAAGGGTTAACCTCAGTCCAGCAAACTTTAGAAAAATATATAAAATTAAATTAATTTATAGGCTACACAACAAAGAGGCTATATCTCAAGTTTTTAATGCAGCTAGAGACACAAAGTCTGTACCAGGAAGTGTTCTGTATTGTCCTTGGAGTGAACTAATTGCTACTTTTGAAGCATGAAGGAATGCAATTGTTTTATAACTTCCAGCATCTGCCAAAGATCTGAGCAAAAGGCCTTGTCTGTATATTTTTACAGGTAGATGCTAAATGCTGTCTGCTTCTAGCAATGGGGGTTTTGGCCAGGGAACTTAAAGTCAGATGACCAGAACTGATGTAATTCTGCAAGCTATCCCAGTAGTAATATTTTAGATATTAATTTAAGACAGATCATTCCGTATTCTGTCTTGGACGGCCATGGTGGTGCAGCGGTTAGCATTGCCGCCTCACAGCAAGAGGTTCTCCGGTTTGATTCTTGGCTGGAGTGCCTTCTGTGCAGAGTCTGCATGTCTTCCCTGTGGTCGTGTGGGTTTCCTCCGGGTGCTCCGGTTTCCTCCCACATCCCAAAGACATGCAGTAGGTGGATTGGGCACTCTAAATTGGCCCTAGGTGTGAGTATGTGCGTGTGTGCTTTTTATGGAGGGCTGGGCACCGGGCTGGCAACTTGACACCGTAAAACTCCACTGTCAATCACAAGCAGACAGCTGATCCGCTGTGGCGACCCCTAACCGGGATAAGCCGAAAGAAGAAGAAGAATCCTGTATTCTGTCTTGGACCTGACAACAAGAAGACCTATTCACCACACATCTGCCTTGCTCTAATAGTAAGTCACTAGGGAATAGTATAATTCTCTTAGATACATTGAGGAATATAGCAAAGCTTAGTTGAGATTTTTTTTCTTTATTTGCGTGAGCCTGTGCTGCAATGGTAATTTAAATACTTCCTGTGGTTTCGAATTCTGAAGTCACCGTGAATATATATTTAGTGTTGTCTTGTTCTTTAATTATTTATTATTAAATATATTTAAACATTTCATTGTGGCTACTCTGTGTAGAGATATTTAAGTTTTGGGAGTACTTGCCTATTTATTTGGTGCCACTGTGTGGGCCACTCCTAATAGCCTTGCTCTTGGTCAAACTACCATTTGTATTAGTATTAATATTACACAGTAAAATTGGTCAGCCTTTATTAAGGTCCTTAAAGTAGCTGTTGAGGAGTGACTGGTGGCAGTGGAAACTACCTTATAGTCTGGACAGAAGAGGCAGAGCTACTAAACCTGTGGCAGCCTTTCCTAGCTATGTGTGCATGTCAGAAAGCTTCCCTGTACAGAATTTGCTTCTCTAGTTGCATTGAAAACTTGAGACGTAGCCTCTTTATTGTGTTGCCTATAAAATAATTTAATTTCAGATATTTTTCTAAAGTTTGCTGGAATGAGGTTAATCCTCCAGTTTTCTCTGTTAAGCATATACATGTAAATAGTTACTGTAGTGCAGGTGCATTTCTGTTCTCTTCCATTAGGGCACACTGTGACTACATTTCAGACACAGCACTCTACAAATACCTTTTCAACCCACAGATTTGTACAAGCAGTTTGATATACATTTATTTTATTATTTATTTATTTATTTATTTCTATTTTACATTTGTTGACCGGGATAGTCCGACTGGATTCATGTCCATTTTCAGCTGAGGCCCGGGGAGAAAAGCTCCAAGATAGGCAGTTAAGATTACAGATACAATATAAACAGTGGTTGCATACTTAATAAGTTATACAAATTCCAAAGTTAGAGATAATCCCAGGTGTAAGTCTGGATTAAGTAACACAACTAAGCTAAATTATAGTTATTAACCTCATAGTAGAGGAGAGTTAGTCTGGCTTGATACATGACATACCGTTCTAATACATTTGTAGCACAAGTATCCTGCCCAAATCATTTTGATATTCACCACTGACATATAATTATTTACAAAATTCCAGCTAGCTGTGCTGGCAGCATCTCATTTCCTCACATAAGGAATGAAAACTTATTTGTTCCCATTTAGGGTTATAGTTTATCCTGAATTTGAGCAAGAACAGACCTAAGCCAGATTTTAACTAGGAAGTCTTTCAGAGTGGTTTTGAAAGATGGGAGGGAGATTATAGACCTGATGGATACAGGTAATGAGTTCCAGGCCTTAGCAGCCTTGTACAAGTACAGACAATGCCCGGCAGATTTAGGTTTATAGACAGACAGGAGATTTTGGTCACTGGATCACAGTGACTGACTGTGAACATAGTTGTCATGGTTAAAGTTGTGTAGCATGTTTTTTAGTGCTGGACAGGCAGATAGATGCTGGATAATTTTGTAGGTTTTAAGAAGTTGTGAATATGTTAGTTGATGTGGCAGTTCTAACCAGATTTAGGCTTTTTAGTGCTGTACAGTGGCAGGTTCTTAAAGGGGTATTTGCTGTAAATTTATCAGCTGTGTTATAGCATTGTGTAAGTTTTAATTTCTGAGAAGCCTAGAGGTTAGTAAGAATGGGAGCACCATATAAAAGAGTGGGGAAGAGACACGTAGTGCAAAGTGTAGCTTTAGTTGTGTCAGTCAGAAAGTTTTTGGCTCTGTAAATCATCCCTAGATTTGATGAGTTTTTCTTATGCGATTTTGTACAGGCAGGTCAAATGTAATATTGTCATCCAGTATCACCCCCAACAGCTTGCATAAGAAGTGACTTCAATGGTTGCATTATCAAGAGAAAGGACTTTAAATTTTGTTTTTTCATGAGAGAGAGATTTGGGGAAAAAGTAGAAGTTTGGTATTTTCTGGGGTTGAGTGTGAGTTGTGAGTTATGAAGCCATGTTTTATTGGCTGTTAAAGCTTCCTGAGTAACTTTTTGGAGGTCTACCATGTTGTCATATGTGCAAATGGGAGTGGAACCATCTGTGTATTGTATTAGGGTGGCCTGTTGTGTGAAAGTATAGAGGGTGTTGGTGTAAATGTTAAAGAGGAGGGGACTAAGGATAGAGCCATGTGGTACGCCAGTGGTGACTGGGAAGTAAGGAGAGAGAGCATGTAGTGCCATTTTACTGAGTGATACCTATTGAACAGGTAGCTTTTGAGCCACAGAAGGGTGGACTAAAAGAGACCTAGTAAGGACATTTGAAGTAGAAGTTTGCTGTGACAAATTGTGTTAAAGGCTTTAGACAAACATGGAAATATGGAAGAGACTAGTTTGCTATTATTTCTAACTTTATTGGCAGTATCTATATAGGTTAGAAAGACAGTGTTAGTACTATAGTAAGGACAGAAGCCATGTTGTGTAGGGGATAGGAGTTCTTCCTGCAGGAGATGGTCTAGCAATTGTTTTTTGAATACATTTTTTGGTTTACAATCACCATTGCAAACTGCATTCGATTGAGAGTGACACTGTTGAAATGTAGTTTTCCAATGGGCAGTTTTGAAAACCCAAATACATCAACTACATGGCTTCAAATTGGTAGTGTAGTTTGAGTATTTGAGTTTGGAATTTTGAGTGGAGATTGCCATTCAGGGAGGAACAGGTAAGTAACCCATTTCCTCACTGTTGTGTGATCTCTGAGTTGGTATATATAATTTGCAGGACATGTGGGGGATGCAGCCATCCACATTGGGCAAACACGTGCAGGGCTCTGCAAAATAGCAAAATACACATACCGTTGGCTATGGAATGTCATGGTATGGTAAACGGCATAGCATGGGTGACTGATGTCACCTCCTCCTCTGTTGAATACATTGAACTGCAGGTGTTGATGTATTCAGTTTCGACCAGGCTGCAGTTTCACTGTTTCTGATTCAGGATTTTGGGTTGACCATGTGACAGGTCAACCTATACAGTTTCAAGGTTTCAGTAATAAACCACATTTTTAAAGTATTTTGGGGAGGAGAGATAAGATTGCTACAAGTCTAAAGTTATTAATGCCTGTTGAATTTCCTCCTTTGTACAGAGGGATAATGTGTGACTTTTTCCAGAGAGAGGGAATGTGAGAGTCCTGGACTGACCTATTTATAAGGATTGAGACAGGATAGGCAATGCTACTGGCTACTATTTTTAGGTACTCACTTGGAAGGTCATCAGCTGAAGAAGAGCACAGTTTAAGTTTGTTTAAGAGAAGTTTTATATAGGATGTGGGCACAGGTTGAAGGTGAAAGTGGATGTGGTGGTATGTGTCTGTTGGGTAGGGTTGGGATTAGATGTTGAGGAATCCTTTGTTAGGGATGTTATACTATCTATAAAATAAGATTTGAACTGTATTGCAGTTTCAAGTGGTGAGTTATCAGGAGAGGGGTTTGGGTTGAATTTTTGGTGGGGATGTAAGATCTCTTTGATGGCTGTCCAAAATATTTTAGGGTTGTGTTTAGTATTATTCTGAATGCTATTATAGTATAATTTTTGTCTTCATTTATTTGCCTTTTAGTATTCTGAAGTTTAAGATATTGAGGTGTTTTATATTTTTTGCCATTCTTTCCATGTTTTGCTCTATCCTGAATTAGCATTCTACTCTTTTTTAGATAGCTAATACCAAAGCCAAGTGTGCTGCCTATTGTGTTACTAACACTTGTTCATTTAAGAAGTGAATGTATTGAAAAGGCACAGACGTTTGGGCTATATTTGGGTCCAAATGATGTTTTTAATCCATTTACCTCTGCTAAATAAGGTTTAGCAATTTTAATACATCCCAGGTTATTTGGCAAGTAGTGGACCATGTATCTGATTTTGAAGGTCAATGCATCCTTACTAGAGTGAACACATCAGAAGAACAAACAATTCTGGGTTCAGTATACAACCCCAATTATGACTGATCATCTTTCTTTGCATTCTTATGTGTCTCTTTAAAACATTTTAATCACCAGCACATCCCCATAATTTTAAGTGAAGATTAGCACATCCCCATAATTTTAAGTGAAGATTTTAATGTTGTCTTGAATTCAGTTATTGATCACTCTAATCCCAGAGGAAAGAGGTATATACAAGCTCAAAAACTGTTATCAAACTGCTTAATTGAGTTTAAGCTGCAGGACACTTAGAAAATTATTTAACCATAAGACCTAGGATACACCTTTACTGCCTCCACTAATGGAAATAGCAGTCAGTTATTAAATATCTTTTCTTCATATCTCGTGATGACATTTCTAATATATCTAGGGATATTGTCCTTTGCCCTTTCTCTAACCACTTAGGTGCATAGCTTACTTTAGACTTGCAAACCAATCTCTGATATGATTGGATCAGATCAGGTCTCAGAAGAATTAATACAACAAGAGGTGAATGATTTTATGTTTCATACTCCAATCACATTAATGTCTCCTTCACATGGTGGGAATCATTCAAACTTAAGGAAATGTGTGCTGCTAGAAAGTTGACTTAATAAGGGAATTTAGATAAACATGTTGCTGATTTATAATCGCAAGGTTCTGGGATATTTGAGCAAGTGAGACCTCTAAATTCAAAGACAAAAATGGTTTACAGTGATATAAAGCTCACAAGAGACAACTGAATGAGCACTTCTCTGACAGCTCAACCTTGTATTTAAAGTGTACAGCCAAACAAGAGAAGTCATTGGTCTATAAGCTCAAACAAAGGAGGACTAAAACAAAAACGGAGTTTATAAGAAATGTGGAAGGAAAAAAACTTAACATTACATCTAGTCATAAACCAGAATTAAATAAATATTACTCGACAATATATGGAGCCCTTCAGTTGGAAATTTCCCCTCAGTCTTACATAACTTGCTGGCCAACTTAAAGCTTTATATTTTCCTCAATAATTGCAGGAAATACCCCCCCCCCCCCCCACACACACACACACACACACACAGAGGCACTGGTAAAAATGGTCTAACTTGGTCTTTATAAACTGCTAGCTCACCAATGAGCCCCTATTCTTGTGGCATTTTTTAATACAATTACATAGTCAAGGACCTACCTTTAATGTCAGTTTCATTAATCAATATTGACACCAAATTATACTGCAAAGTCCTAGCAAATATGCAAAACAAGATCATAGGTTTCCTAATAAATCCTACCATGGGTGGTTTTGTGCAAAATAGCTCTAGCACAGATTATATTCACTTCTCTATTTCCAGGTGGTTACGCCGTTTGCTCAGTTAGTTGTAGCCTTTCTGGTTGATTTTGAGAAAGCCTTTCATTCTGTCTGCTGGGAATATCTTTCATCCATGCTGATAAGGTTTGGGCAACCTCCTGGGTTCACCTGAGGAATATAAGCTCTGTTCAGTCCTCCAGTTGCACAAACTGAACAATCTCTTCCCCTTTTGTTTAGGTAAAGGCACACATCAAAAAATGCCCTTGTGCTCTTTTCTCTACCTCCTGGTTATTGAACCATTAACTACGCTAATCAGAAACACCAGTTTAAGCAGCTGACAACTACTTAGAATAGAATCGCGATTCTTCTTGTTTGCTGATGACTGCCTGTTATTAACTGAAAATCATAACTGGGAGCTTCCTTAGCTTCTAGCCTTGTTTTCTTTTTTCACTCTTACTCAGGATTGAAAATTAATATTGACAAAACTGAACTATTCTTGGATGATGGAAACACCATTTCACTTCAGCAGTCTGTCTGCCTCATATAAAATAGTGCAAATGTCTGCCAAAATATTTGTATCCAATACTGTGCTGAGACTTTCCGCAAATGATAACACAGAATCTATGCCTCCCCAAGAGTGTCTCTTCAGGTTCATTCATGAGAAAACTTCAGCTCTCTTGCTGGGAGAGAATATTGACACTGTATATGACGTTTTGTCCTAATATACTATACGTTTTGTAACATATGCCTGTTCAGCTACCAGCAAATATTTAGAAAGTATCAGGAACTTAGTGTTGCAATTTGTATGGAATGGGAACTGACACTGTATTCCTATAGGTCTTCTTTACTTATCAAGAAGATGTGGAGGGTGAGACTTGCTGATGCTTGCCATTTGGTTGAAGCTGTGAGATGCCACGTTAACATTTCCACCGTGTCCTCTCCTTCTCCTCTGTGGGCTAAACTAGTGTTTGTTCTGTTCTACAGCTTATCACATGAAGCTATTTGAGAGGTTCATAGGTTCATCGATAAGCACTAGGCTAGCTGCCCCTGTGGGGCATTTTATGCCCAGCCACTTTCCCTTTTTGTGCTTGAAATAACCTTTCCTATTTGGTGTTAGACTGGCCTTACCCATCCCTTGGGTAATAATTATGTATGACCCCTAATAAGAATACCTGGGATCATACCATAGATAATTTGAGGGAACCCATGCATGGGATTCTTATGTCATATCTAGAAGCTACCCTCACATTTGTAAGGCTGATATACATTGAATATAGCTAACAAAGACCTTAGGAAAATATACACATACCATCCATGGCTGGGTATCACAGCTAAGGGTTACTGAATCCCTGCATGTATGGAAGAGAAATGAGATCAAGCGTCATGGAGCTGTCCAAAATGCATAGGTCTCTGGTAGATGAAACTCATAAGTTCTAGGAAGTTTGTTAGATTAAATATTTATGGAAAACTACGGTTGACTTAATTAAATGCCAAGGTCCCTGTCACAGCAGGTATATGGATATCAGGAAACATTCCCCTAGAGCACCATTTAAATCATGCCCAGAAGTTTACAAATTTGATTTGTGACCAGTTTATACATACTCCCCAAATACAAAACACCATCCTTTCTTTCTCCCCTAAGGTTATGCATGTAATTAAGGAAATACTCAAAACCTTCCAGGGACAGACCTGGACATGTAGAGTGTGCCCACTTCCCAGAGGACTGCACAGGGTGGTATTAGCCTTCTTTTCTTATCCATGTGCAACAGAGTCCACTCCTTGATATTTGACAGCCCAACGACTTAGTAAGTTAATTGTTTATAATATCTGTCTATACTTCCTCTATAATTTAACCATGTATGATTTACTTTATTAATGGATTTATAGTTTACTGTTTAATGACCATTTGATATATTGTTAATTTCATATTTAAAACACGACACTTCCCATTATGCTGACTGCTCTTAATAAGAGTACCATTGGGGGAGGGATTGATGTTAATCTCAAAGATGAAATGTACAGGGTTTGATTCTGACCTCAGGTTATTGGCTGCATTTGTAATAGTCTGCAGATTGTTAGCATACTATCTGACTACTAACTTATGAATAATGTTTTATTAAGTGTATGTAATCATAATATGTGTATGAAATGTGCTTTGCTTAAACACTGTGTCAACTGTTATTCAATGTGCTTCATTTTTTATTTTTTCATATTTTACTTTTGCAGTAAAATAAAATAAAAAAAAATCTCTAACCAGAGAAAACGAGAAACTGGATTATGGCCCTGATAAGGTGTAAAGAGATATACTGCTTGTTAGTGACATGGAGTAAAATGATACAAATGTTTAATCTTTCAGATTTATCAAAATATCTGTTTCTGGGAAACATTTAATTGATAATCTTGACAAAAAGTACAAATGATGATCAGATAAATGATGTTTTTGAATCCAAAACAACACAAAATACTATTCTCAGATAATCCTTTTTAAATCTTTAATGGCTCTTTGTTTCTTCATGATGACAATAAGTATTGTTTATAAAGCCTGGTATTTTACAGCAGCTACAAGCATCTCATAACCAGCCTGTGTGTTCTTTCCAGAAAGAGAAATTACTTTCTACTCTTTATGTTAAAGTGTCTAAGAGTCTATTTCCCCAAAAAGCTCCACTATAGACATATCAAATACTCACACATAACACTTACTTACACTTAACCATCTAGGGAACTATTCTTTCTGCTTAAAAATCATTTTTTTTCGTTTCTCTCTATATAATAGTAATGTAGAAATTACATGATTTCACTTGGATGTTGAGTAAAAAAAACAAGCACCAGAATTGACAGAAAAACTAAAATTCCTATAAAAAATGACGGGACAATGTCAAACACTATTTCCATTAACCTGGTCAATTATTACCTCATTGAACAACTTTTAAAATTCACAATAATTATGTATTTTGCAGAAGTAAAATATTCAGTGGGATTCAATAAACCCCATGTAGGCTTCATGCAAAGCCTTTACAGAGTTTGGGTATTTGCATGGTGAACAGCAGTGCTAATTACATATTATACCATGACCCCGCCCCCCATTAATATTCCAAAACGTGCACGCTGATTGGCCAGCGTGCACATTGTATATCGACTTATACTAATGGAAAAAGGTCCATTTCCATTAGTATAAGTCTGTTTTTAAAACACTGTCTCTCTATGTTAAAAGAGTTTAACATAGCGACACAGGTTTAAAAAAAGCAACGGAGATCTCCGTTGCTTTTTTTAAAGCTGTCTCGCTATGTTAAACTCCTTTAACATAGCAACACAGTGTGTAAAAAGCAACAGAGGTCTTGCTTTCTCCGTTGCTTTTTTTTTAAACCTGTCTCGCTATGTTAAATGGGTTTAACATAGCGAGACAGCTTTAAAATAAGCAACGGAGACCTCCGTTGCTTATTTTAAAGCTGTCTCGCTATGTTAAACCCATTTAACATAGCGAAACAGTAAAAAGCAATGGAGATCTTGCTTTCTCAGTTGCTTTTGGCCACAGCTCTGATGTACTGCGTAGGCATGCGCAGTACATCAGAACTACATGGATACCAGACAGCTGCAGAAGGGCAGCAAAGAGGCATTATACAATGCCATTATTTAAGAAAAGTAATTATTTCTTTTCTTAAATAATGTCATAGTATAATAGCAATAACCCACTTCTGGGTGTGGGTAATGGGGATTTACCCACGGTTGTCTTCGCCCTCGGGACCAAACCACGCCAACCGTGGGTAAATCCCGCATTACCCACACCCAGGCGTGGGTTATTGCTATATTAATGACTGCACCATGTTCAACCATAAACAAGAAGGGTTTCATGGCTGGCAACAGTGTTGACAGCCAGAAAACCATGTAAAACAACACAAATAGAAAACCTGTTTAGAGCAGAGCAAATTAGGCTAGTGGGATTGCATAGAATGCCACAATGATTACCAGAGAATATTATACAGCAATGTGTATGGTCCAAATACAGCACAGGACAGTGTATACAGTGCTGAGAGTTCCATTCCAGGCATTCTGTACTGAAGTTGTGTAAATGATCTGTAAGAGTATATGGACTGTCACATAAAATAACCACTCAGGGGAAGTGTGTGTATTGAAGAGGGACACAGATAAATTTTAGGAATGAACAAAGGGAAATAGGACAGGTGAAGTAACCTAATGTACAAAAGATGAGGTCATGTCAATGGAAGACAGTTGTAGCAGCAACCCCAATCTCATATCAGTATGGTACAGTAGGGACTGCGCAGTGAAAATGTGTTGGTATGACCAATAAGAGATTAAAAGAGATTTTTTAGTCATTCTTATGAGATTAGGAATTGCAATATGAACAATGCACTAGCTAAACATATTAAAGAAAATGCTGGACATGAGTTTGTTTTTAGAGTACTACAAATAGTTCATGTGGGTCACCGGGGGTGATTTCACTAACTATACTGAAACAGTAGAATTTAAATGGATCTTGAGGTTACAGGCTGATAAACATTCTGGTATTAATACTTGTATCTCTTTAAAACCTGTATTGAAAGGGAGGAAATTGGTTTAATGAAGTGATGAATTAACATAGCTGATTGAACATCTAACAGTTTTTAAAGTGAGTTGTGACTTTGTGTTTTTATAATCTGAAGAAGCATTGGTTTTACAAAGTGAAAGCACGTATCTAGTCCATTTTTACAAATAAATACTTTTACTGTGTGAAGCTGTAGTGTTCCTGTCAATTTGTACGCTTTGGATTTTCGGTGTTTATCTGGCAGTTACCTTTATCAGTGGTTGGGACTTGGTTCTTGTGTTTGTCTTGCTCTTACCATCTCAGGACATTTTCTAATTGTCAGAATTGTCGTCAGCAGTACCATACCTCTCAACCTTTTATAGGCAAAAATATGGACAAAGCATAACATGATGGACAAATAGGGACTGATTATAAATATTCTCTTAAAATCTCTGAAGGTTGATAGAATACTAGAGGTTTTGCAGTAGCATTGCTTTTCTGAAGGATGTCGAGTCTTTCAGTCAAATGTTTGTCATCACTGAATGAGTCCAGTCCTCAGCTTTTTGCCAGAAAGGAACATAATTAAAGAGGAACACACAAGTTATGATGCTAACATCTGGACATTATGGAAAAATGTGTACAGTTGAGGGTTATGAGTAGGCCACAGCTGGCCAAACAATGACCATGCCTTGCACAGAGTGACATGTGGTAACCAAAGTAACCCACACAAAGTATCAGACACTGATGTCATGGCAAAAGCCTTCAAGTAGTACAACAGTACAAAACACACTAGCCTTGAATACAAAAATCAGTCAACACTCAATTACATGATTAATCCAACAGCCTCCAATTACACTCCTCAGTTAACCACCTAGTGGGGAAAGTATCAAATGTTACAATGTAAATCGATCCTTTACATAACAATGCTTCACTTCAAACTGGTCTATCAAACTGACAAACAGACTGTGTGCCAAACAATAACCTCTAACCCACCACTGTCCCCATCACCATACTATCAAAATGTACAGCTACATTACTTTTATGCTTTTATTAGTAATATTGCTCACATGTACTAACAGCCTAATAGTCAAACATGTACCCACCCTAAAATGTGTTACATGGGTATAACAGTGTTTACTATACACTGACCACTTGACTGTACATGGTCATACATGTTGTCTAGCCTATGGCCCATATTTTTGGCCCCTACCCCACAACATGAGTGGGAGTCCACAACATCACAGGGATGAGAGCAGGAATGACAGCACTAAATAATGATGGCCATTATGTGGATAGCCCTACAGCTGAGAGCTATGCAGACATGATGTTGTCAGACTGCAAGCTATGCAGAACTAGCATGTACACACAAACCCTGTTAAACTAGCAGTATTCAAAGCATATAACAGTGATACTCACACTCTGCTCCTATGTCTGGAACCTTACATAAACCTGTAGTTGGCCTATGTCCACATGTCGTGTTGTAAGAGATATTCTCACTGCTGTCTGTAATACTGCTGACCACACGCAGAAAGGATGTGTTCCTTATAGACAAGTTAAAGGGACAACGACCACAGGAAGTACACATTTATAGGAGTGGGTTGCCATGACATTGACTATTGGAAGAACTACACAGCTGCTCTGCATGCAATTAGCAAGTGGGGAACACCGATTGGTGCATAGGTCATCACCTGGTCATGACTATCACCTACAAAGTGAGAAGTATTTTCATGCTGCCTGCACCACAGGCAGCCATGGCTTGCAGACATCTTCCAAGGCATAACATGGATTCCATATCTGAAAGGAAGTAGTCAGGAGTAGGGTAAAATAACATTACTTCACCATTGTATATTCCATGGCAAACAGTGCAGACAATCATCTAGAGGTGTATTAAACATGGAACGACAGTGATGTTGACAAGACACAGATGGCCATCTAATACAGATGAGAATACATATAGCAAACTGGTCAGGGAGGTTACCCAGATACATGCAGCAACACTGAGGCAATTGCACAAATGTCTAGCAAGTCCTGCCTGTGTATTACCTGCTTCAACATTCGCCTGGAGTCTGTGTAAGTGTGCCCTATGGGTTAGGGGAAGTAGATGGGAGATTTATCCCACAAGAAACATCATCCAGGCCTTCATACAGGTAGTAAAAGCATGACCCCAAGTCTTCCAAAGGCTTGTGTTGCAATGTGTAATGGTGTCATGAAACTAAGGCACAAACCTACAGACAGTAGTCCTAAGGTTACGTGTTGTGCACAAGCAGCAGCTCACATCACAACAGGGCCGCCATCCCCAACTTGAAGGTTGCTGGTGCCAATGTACACCTTTATGGTTGCTATTCATTACCTGAAAGTAGGCCTGTAGACATGGTGGAGTGAATGTGGAATGCTGCAAACTAACACTCATGTGTGGGCCACAGTTGTCAGGCATCTGCAATAAGGCTAAAGATGGGGAGGGGTGTCAGCTTCAAATACAACAGTGAACTGAAGCATACATCCAAAACTAGCTAAGAATGATCATATCTTAACACATTCAAGGTTATGAATTGGTCCACACATAACACACACTCCACAGCAATACTGAAGTCCCTGTGTGACTTCCACAGGCTGTGCACATGAGCTGGCCTTACAATCTGGCAGAGTTGTGGTACCTTTGTAGGGAAGATGGACCTAATTATGCAAAGGCAAGGATGTGCCATCCTACTGTGCCTCTTCCTGGAATAGTGACTGCTGTATTTCAGTTAGCAGGTGCTTCAACAAACCATTGGTTTAAGGGTGTGCACAGTTATGCACCCCCAATATGGTACACATCTCAGTCAGCATCTCCATGACTGACAGTCATTGGACTCAGGATTGGATTGCATAGGTCATATGTTACATATCAGGTGTGTGTAATGTTTTTGACTGCAGTAATGTGGTCCCATTGCATATCATAGAAGAGGCTGCCATGTCAACAGGGGTGTGTATGCTCCTGAAATCCACATGAGGCTTGGAAGGTCGTCAGTGTACACAGATGTTATTGCACATACATCAACTGATGATGATGATGAGGTCTGGGAATAATATGTCAGTCATTCATTAGTGACATCCATCCTCATATCATCCCAGTCATGTGTCAGACAAATGCAAAGGGGTGGTGAAGAACAGAGCAAACATAACTGCTACACATCTAACACATTCAGCAATGAGCTGTATAGTTGTAAGGTATGGTGTACAGTGCATGCCATTGTGCTGTACAGGTGCAAAGCATTAATGTGTACATGGGTGCAGTGTGTCCCAGGGGAAGAGGCATTACCTACTAACATGACTCGTGCATCCCACATCTGTATATTGTTTGTAACCAGGATTTAGAATGGCTGCACTGCCTGATATTGAGTGCCATATTTCATGCATGTCAATTGTTGGGTACAGAGGTCTGTGTAATATGTTTTTGCCACCTCACCTGTAAGTTTGTAGGTGTGTAGAAGTAAACCATAATGTACAGGTCTAGTTTACATTTCTTGATTGCCCCTCACAGGTGGCGAGGTGGGTCAGGGTCCCTACTGCAGGCAAACTGATGTTAGTGTCCAAACAGACTCTGACAATGATGATATGCATAGTGAGGCACAGGCAGGGTTGTCAGGGGCTGAATCTGTGTCATTGGTTGACATCCCACTTTTATCCACCCCATCACCACACAATGCCATACATACCAGTTGGTGGGTGGTGGCATGGGACAGAAAAGTGTGGTGACTATGGCAAGTGTGTCTGTACACAGCAACCATAGCAAGATGACTGGCAAGTTACCATGCAGGCAGATGTACAGGGGTGCTCATAGGAGGGCTGCTGGCCATCATGCCCCTAGAAGAAGTGCCACAGCAGGTGTCACAAGATGCATGTTTTGGGCCATCATGGAGGCACAAGCATGTATGGGACTTTACACCAGAGATAGTCGAGGCTCCAGAGGGCTACTCTTCCTGCTGTACATAACAACATCCATGATTTTGCAGGTGCCCACCATTATTTTGCAGAGGTCATGGATAGATGGTTGGATGAGATGGTGGGAATCTTTAACTGTGTGGTGTCTGTGGTAGATCATGTGGTGGGAGTAGGGCATTGACCACATGGACATAGGTCAGCAACACCAACAGGTGGAGGTCTATGTAGACATGCAACAACTCACGGCCACTCCCATAATGGCAGGACCAGCACTGCAGGGGGGTGCTGTCCACACTACAACTCAGCAGGCCATGTGCATGTGGTCTTGGTTGGTCCCAACAGGGATGCAGATCCAGCAGACAATTGTCATCGTCAGGGGAGAGTAACATATATGGTTTTATGCCTGGCAGTGCCAATGCAACCCCTGGGAGGCACAGTTCCAGTGTCCGTGGCCAGACATGGTGAACTGTACACTCTGCCATTTATGGTCTGCAGCTGTCCAACACACTCCTGTATAGGTTCATTCGGAGGGTGGCCTAATGGTTAAGGTGTTTGCCTTGCAAACAGAAGGTACAGGGTTTGAATCTCACAGGGTATAATTGGCTAGGCTTAAAATGACTCACAAGGGTAGTTAGCCTAGTACTCACCTATGAACTATGAACTATACTAGGCTATATGCCCTAGGGCATTTATAAGCCTAGCCAGAATGTGTTTGGCTTTCGACACCCATTTTAAATTTATTTTGCTATGCCCTTTTTCGAGGTTAGTATACTGTGCCTCTGTCTAACAGTGACACAGAAGTGATACCCGGGGTAAACCTACGATCTCCCATCCACTCATCAAGATTCCTCTTGAAGAGAGTCAATGAGGGACTCTGCCTAACCTGGACTGGGATTTTATTCCGGAGTGAAGGGAGCCTCTGGGTTATGAATCTGTCCCTCCAGCATGTTCTATTTATTTCAGTGCTGAGGTTCAAGTCTCTCGAGCGCGTAGCTCGATGGGATTTGGATTTTCTGAGGTGCAGCATGTCCATTAATTCCGGGTTGGACATGGCTTTATACGTCAGGCACAGATCGCCTCTGAACAGGCGGTATGCCACTGAGTAGAGCTGGAGTTTCTTTAACCTGGCAGCATACGGCATCTGTTTGAGCCCTTTGATCCTCTTGGTGAGGTACTTTTGGGGTCTTTCTAGTTGCTGCAGGTGTCTGGTAAGGTACATCCCAAAAGGGGCACTGTACTCAATTATGGGCCTGATGAGGGATGAGTAAAGAGGCATAATGACCTCCCCTAATCTAGATGTGAATCCCTTCATAATTAGGTGGGCTATATAAAATGTTTTTCTAACCACTTTGGCCACATGGTTGTCAAATGAGAGATTGCTATCAACTTGGATCCCCAGGTCCCTAATTACTTCTTCTGTACTTAATGGATTACCACCTATGTGGTAATCTGTGGGCATTTTGTTTTTGCCAAAGGGGATGACTATACACTTTTTGGCATTTAGCTTGAGGCCATGGCTCTGGCACCAGTTGTCTGTTTCTATGAGGCCCTTTTGGAGGATGCTTGTGTCGGATGGAGAGTCGATTATGGTGCCCAGTTTGCAGTCATCTGCGAACTTGGTCAGCCACAGTCCTTCCGTGTTGGCCTGTACCTCCGAGAAATATATACCGAACAAGAGAGGTCCCAGGACTGAGCCTTGTGGGACACCACTTGTAACTGGTTTGGAGTCTGACATGGCTCCAGCAATTCTAACCATGTGGGTTCTGTTCTTGAGCCAGTTTGCAATCCATCTAGTGACATAGGAGTTTATATTTAAGCTGGTGAGCTTATCTATAATGCCCGAGTGGGGTATTGTATTGAAGTCTTTTGCGAGGTCCAGGTAGGCTGTGTGGTCCACCTTCCCCTCGTCAATGGTCTTGGTGACTGTTTCAAAGAAATCAACCAAGTTTAAGAGGCAGGATCTGCCCTTAACAAAGCCGAACTGGGTAGGATCCAGTGTCTGTAGGTCCACAATATCTTTATTTATGAGGTCCATGATAATCCTTTCCATAGCTTTGCAGACCAAGCTAGTCAGGCTTATGGTACGATAGTTTCCAGGATCCGTTGAGGCACCGCCTTTATGGAGAGGGACCACTGTTGCTGTACGCCACTCTTTGGGCACATATCCTGTAGTAAGGCTGAGATTGAACAGTAGTTTTATGTTTGGGTTTAGCTCTTCTTGGAGTTCATGTAGAATGCAGCCCGGGACACCGTCTGGTCCCATTGATGCTGTGTTTTTTGCTTTGGAGAGGGCGGCTCTTACCTGAGCATCTGAGATGTCAGGGGGCAGCACTCTGCTGGGATAGATATTTGCCCTTTTGGTGGGGAGGGGGGAGTTTGCACTGAACCTGTCAGCTAGGATGTTGGCAATGTCTGTGGGTTCAGTGTATTTTTTGTCATTTTGGACTAATTCTGAGCATATCTGGGAATTACCACCCATGTTCCTAACATAACTAAAGAAAGCCTTGTGATTATCCTTAGTGCCCTGTGCAATTTTTCTCTCGAAGCTGGCCTTAGACAATTTTATGAGTGTCCGTAGTTTTTTGCTAATACTGATCAGTGATGCCTTCCCTTTTTGGGATTTTGCTCTATCATTTAGTAGCTTCCTCCTTCTATTGTATAGTTTGTTTATGGCTGGGGTCCACCAGACAGGACATCTGCTTTTGGAGGATTGGGTCTTGGTTTTATTTGGGATCGCATGATCCATGCATTCCTGAAGGTGTTCATAGAATGCATTTATAAAGGATTCTGTGGTCTGGGCCATATTTTCAACAGGCCCGGGGGCTTTGAAGGATTCCACCTTGGTTTTGAGGAGTGTGAAATTTGCTTTAAAGATGTTTTTCACTGTGATTTTCTGGGCAGGGGGTGGGGTCGGGATGTGAATATCCAGTGAGATTAGTTTATGGTCTGATCTTACCAGTGAGGGATACACTTCTGGTATGGAGCATAGAGTCCCCATGTTGGTGATGATCAGGTCCAGTATGTTTTCCCCTCTTGTGGGAGTCGTAACAAGTTGTTCCATAGCATTTGAGTTTATAGATTCTAGGAACCTTTGGGCTAGGGTGTTGGAGCTAGAGTAATGCTCCCAGTCTATGTTTGGGTAGTTGAAGTCGCCCAGTATAATGGTGTTTGGAGAGACCTTCATATTTTCCAGTGTTCTCAGAAAGGCCGAGTGGGGTTCCTGGGTTTGGGAGGGTGGTCTGTAACAGGCTATAAACTGGAAGGCAGTTTTACCCACTGTTAGTTGCACATGGATAGTCTCTGATGCTTCGTGCTTTGCCACCAACCTGGAGGTGTGAGTATCTTTGATGAATATCAATAAACCCCCTCCTTTTGTGGTTCAGTCCAAGTTTTGGGGCCGAAAAGCATGGTATGAGGTATAACCTGGTAGTGCTGGGGTGCTCTTGGGAGCCCTGAACCAGGTTTCTGTTACTGCACAGATATCAATGTTCTCCATGCTAAGGAGAGTTTCGAGTGCGTGCATCTTGAGGTTTAGACTTCTGGCGTTGAGTAGCATTACTCTTAGTTTCTTATCCCTTGTGATACCTATGGAGGTGGGTTTATCTTTTGAGCCTTGCCTAAAAAAGGCACTATGGGGGTAGCAAGAGCCTTTGCCAATACCCGAAAGCCCAGGGGTGACAGGTGCAAGCTTTCCCTAGTGAAGCATCGTGGCTTGTCGAGCATATCATCCCAAGCTGACAGGCATTGGATCCCCTTTGAATGACACCAGTACTTAAGCCAATTGTTGAAATTGATCATCTTGCCTTCATATTGTGGCATCATTCTTGGTGAGGGTAAGATGCTACTCAAGGTCAGGGTCATACCGGCCTGGGCTACATGCTCAGAGAGCTCCTTTATGTCTCTTTTCATGTAGTCCAGAGAGGTATGTCTCAGGTCATTCACACCAGCATGGACAATGACTGAGTCATATTTGTACTTGCCTTGGAGTGATCTGAGTGCTTGTGTTATGTGGCAGATCCTAGCGCCTGACAGGCTGCTCACCGTGACCCTCTCCTTGTTCAGCCTGGTGAGCGGGACGTCAGTGTGCCTGACGATAGAGTCACCTATTACAAGTGTATCAGGTGTGTTGTTTAGTTTTAAGGGCTGTGACTGTTCGGCACACTGGCTTTGTGAGATATGTGTTGCACGTGTTTTGTTTTGGGGTAGCGGTTGCTTGGGTGTCTGCTTTGGAGGTCTCTGCTGCTTAGGCAGATCTTTATTTAGAGCCTCCGAGTATGTTTTTGTGTGATTATGTGTTTGGTTTGCTGTCGTGGTAGGTCTATGTGAGACTGGAATTGTAGTGAGTGTGGTTTCCTTCTCCTCCTGACTGGTTATGCCAGTACTGAGTTGAGAGAGCTTAGCCTCCAGTTTGGCTGTATTGTTTCATCTCTCACATGTGTTGGAATTTATTGGGAGGAGGAGAGGGTTGTCTGTGTGCATGAGGCAGTTGTAACATTGCCTCAAGATTCCCAGATTCACCAGCTGGACCAGAGAGGAGATTGACAACTGACCTTTGGACATGCTAGAATAATATTGGGAATTCCTTAATAATTGAAAACAAGGGCCAGTGGGGAGTGAGGGTGTAGTGCTTTTAATTTTTAGTGCTGACTTATATAATTGCTTTAGCGAGCAAGTGCCAGGTAACTTAAGTGCAATGTGTTACAGGTAACTTAAATGCAAAAACGACAAACAGTAACTTTCTTTCAATTGAAACAAGGAAATAAGTACAGTAAGCAATGCAGATATCACTAGTGATCCACAGAAGCACTGAGAAGCCGCGTATTAGGTGGAATTAGCGTTCCAGGGAAATAACAAGCAAACAAACAAGCATATAAACAAAGCTAGATTCAGCAGGCCTGGATCTAGTCTATGCTACAGCAAACAAGGTGTACCAATTTCAGTAAGATACTGTTCAAATATTCAGGCACTATAAACCTTTAACCAGAAATTCCCATCTCAGAAGGGCAGAGTCCAGCCTCTTCTCCCACAAGAGTGCAGACCACGAACCTTCTTAATGTAAAATAACTGGCCTGAAGCCCAAGTGCTTAAACCAGAACTAATACACTTTAAGAATAACAGACACTGGGCTCTCAATCAGCAGTTCCCAACTTAGAAGGATGAAATCTACCTGTCCTGCCACCACAGTGCATGCCACAAACCTTCCTAATGTAAAACAACTGGTCTGAAGCCCAAGTGCTTAATCCAAAAGACTTAGAATGATAGCTACACTTTAATCAAGTTACTACCAAGCAGTAATAAATACAATTGAATACTTTAGAGAATGCCTGGATTAATGCTCAAGTTACACAAACAAAGCTATAGGGCAGCCACGTGGCAGAAATGTGTGCATACATACACACACACATCACCAACACAGCTAGGGCACCTCCATAACTACACACACCAAGTCTGCGCAAACAATTTAAAACCCCCAACCCACACACATGATGTCAACCAAAAGGCTCAGCCTAGGCCTCTGGCAAACCCACAACACACGCTGTGCATATGGCGATTCCTGTGCCACATTCCTGTCATCCATACCATTGATGCAGGGACATGCTAATATAGTTCTGATGCACAGGGTGAATGGGCTAAGGTTTAGCAATGTCATGCTGTTTAACATGTTTTCAGCTGGAATGATTAATGCTTACATGTCAGGGTGTGTAGCTGTCCAGCCATGATGCATTACAGCTGTTATTGACACTGACTGACTGTGGTCTCCATAATATATTTTGTTTGTGTTCTATGTGTCTATGTGTCAGCAAGATGTTGGTCTGCTGTCCTTTCCTACAGGGGGTGTGGCACTGTGGTGACACATTGACTGTGTCATATCCCGGATACAGCTGAACACAAGTAACAGGTCTGTATAATGGTTATTGCATGTGCCACATGGCTGATAAGTCTGAGGGGTGTATACAGGTGAGTGCATGGTGGCTGATGTCAGCATCCCTTCTATAGTGGACAATCGTAAGTGTACTGTGTGGCACACACCAAATGTTTGTAAATAACACACATTGAACATATGAACCTATGATATGAACTATGAACCTATGAACACACAGAGGCTTTGGTGTTGATGCAATACACAGAGAATACTGTTCACATGGATGCACTTCATTTTGCAGTGAACTCATTTTGGCATATGTAATTCCACGAAGACCAAATTGCCAAAACATTGCACCAGTAAATAATCAGTCCACCAGTTTAATGTCATTGACAATGGTACTGGCAGGGTATATGTCCTCTTCCCCAATGTAGTGCAATCCTGGAGTGGGTAAACATAGGTGTGCTGGTGTGGGTGGCACAGCCCCCCACTTTGGAGGGTGTGGGATGGTGTAGAACCAGAACTACTTAACCTGTTAACATAAACTGTACAGTATAACAGCACACTAAGTGGGGGGATACCCACAACCATAACCCCAATGTGTGTGGCTGTGCCCACAACAACCACACCCAACTATATATACCAACTCCAGTATCGCTGTATAGCTTGACAGTGGGAAAGTAGGCATTTACACATCCACTACTAGTTTTGATGGAATGAATTTCCACAAGATGGTTGCTTTGAAATTTTACCTTTTGCCAGGTAGTTTCGGACAAATAATCTTCTGGGACATATACTTTCTACAGGCTGAAGTAGATCCCTTCACATACACAAACACTTACTTGGCAACACTGAGAGTAGAATCCCTACCCAGGTATTTATTGCTACTAATGTGTTTGGCCTTAATTGCACACACCACAGAGCTTTTAGGGTGAGGTGTGTCCTGAGTTTCCTGTTAAGTGAAGAAGATCACCAGGCCTTGTACAGTATGGTAATGGGGGATGTACTGGGTGTTAATGAACAATATATAGTATGACATACTGTCATATACACATTGACAAACACATACAGTCATAGACACATTTGACAGACCTGGGTTTAGCAGTGTTAACTACATTGTCAGTGAGTCCATACTGTTACAGAGTTTTTGCGCACAGCACATGCATCATTAGCTTGGATAGTGTAATCAGTTACCTGTATGGTTGATGGTGACAGTGGTCCTCATACAGTGGACCTTGGGACATGTACTGGGGGTACCATGGTGTAGACATTAGATATTGTACTCACTGAAACCCATGATAATGCTCTGACATACCCACAATCACACATTGACCAGGACTGCAATGCAAACCCTTGTCTACCTAATCAGTGCTACTACAGGGATATGCATTTATTGCACATACCACAGGGATAGTAGGGTGAGGGTTTGTCATGGCTCTCCTAATGTCAGCAACATCACCATCCCTTACAATCTATGGCAATGTTTATTGTATTCGGACAATGTAGCCTCAGAATGCTGTCTCCTACAAATATGCACACTCACATACAGTTGTACACACACACACACACACACACACACACACACACACACACACACACACACACACACACACACACACACACTCACATTTGCCAAAACTCAGAGGGTAACCCACACCTATCTACCCATTTGTAGAACACTGTTATGCTGGTACTGCAAGCTCCAGGTAACCCATAGGGTGAAGAGTGTAACAAGGTACATTTAATGTCCATCACAGCAGCAGCCATTTCTAAGTATAGCAATGGGGATGTAGTGGGTGAGAAGGCCCTCAGAGTATTTTCAACTACAAGTTTACAAACACACAGGCACTGTTATTCTCAGTAATGCACACTGACACATTTGTCAGTATTGAGGTCTATAGGTGCAGGTGTTCATAGGTGTGTAGCAGGTTAATGTCCATGGAGAGATGAGAAGGGGCATGTGGGTACACTGGTATCATGAAACCTGACATTTGTCAGCAGGCAATCTATCAACTGATGCCACTTGAGTGATCCCCAGGGTGACAGTTAAATTCAACATCCACTCATCGTTTTTTCTCTTTAAGAGGGACAGTGAGGTGCTCCAATTGACATGTATGCCACATATATAGCATAACATGGTCAGCGTCTGGGTTAGAGACCTGTACCCAAGCATGTTCTGTTGACTGTGGTAGTCTGGTTGAGGTATCCATGGCATGTGGTGCATACAGGGTGGGGTTTCCTAGCTGTGGCATTCATAACACAGCTGGGCAGACATGTCAGTGTCATTCAATCAGAGATAACCTGTAAGCAGCCAAGATGGATACCTGACATCTGCACATCTGTACAGAGGACAGACAGAAATTAGCTAGCCAACAGGTTATGCACTAGGATGAATGTTTTGACAGAAAGACGTCTGACACTGATAGGTATGCCATTACTACATGACAGCAGTCCTCAATGAGATGTCCTAAACACATAGTAGTCTACAGTTAGTATCAACATATCAGATCAATATCCAATAGGAGATACTTAAAACATACAGCTCAAACACCAAGAACACGATAGTCAGTACTCAGAGTCCAGCTTTGCATGCAGGGGTGTATTGTTCCAGTACTACAATCTGCAATCTACTCTTACTTGGAAAAGCACTGTTAAAGGTAGTAACATAATGATACAATACATGCAAGTGTGACTGCATATAACCTGAGATACTACCCATGTATAAAACACATGCAAAGAGAAAAGATTGTGGTACTAGTCATGTATACCCAGGTGTCCCATACAGTATACTCACACCCCCTGCTACTGTAATGACAGCACATAGAATTATGTTATGTACATGAAATTAAATACACTTATTAAAGATGTCATTACCCTGCTATTTTATCAGATTGGAGTGTGATCACTGGTTACCATGGCTGAGCTATGCTTAGCAGGTGTAAGTATTGCTTAAATGTAAATGCTAAGCAGATTTGCGCACTGGTAAGCAAAGCCTACATGGTGTAAGTGCCTTTTCGTTTAACTGTACGTTAGCACTGCTTACCATCATGCAAACCCGCTTAAAGCTGCTCAAAACTACCTTAACCACAATGTATCCAACAGTCCTTGTTCTGCCTAGCAACAAAATAAACAGCCCTTGCAGGTCTTGAACCCAAGACCCTCTAGACTATAGTCACAACACTTAACTACTAAGCCATCTGAACTGTAAAAATGTCTGTTGCTTTTTCAGATATATCATTCAGTACACATACTGAATAATAGTGAACTGCTTTGACTACTGCAATTGTTTACTACTTGTTAGTGAAAATAGTGTTGAATCAGTCATGTTTTTATATCTAAATATACACCTATCAGATAAATATGGTGGGAAACATCTGAGAAGGTATATGCAACACTCATGTTTACACATAACAGGGATATGTATATATATATATATATATATATATATATATATATATATATATATATATATATACACACACACATATATATATATATATATATATATACACACACACATATATATATATATATATATATATATATATATATATATATTTATATACACACATATATATATATATATATATATATATATATATATATATATATATATATATATAATTTCATAGTTTCATAGTATAGTACTAGGCTATCTGCCCTAGGGCATTTATAAGCCTAGCCAAAGTGTATGTGGCTTTTGCCACCCCATGTAATGATACAAAAGTGTACAATTTAAATTAAATTTAGTTTACTGTGCCTCTATCTAGCAATGACATAGAGATGACCCCTGAGGTAAACCTACGATCACCCATCCATTCATCCAGATTTCTCTTGAAGAGAGTCAGTGAGGAGCTCTGCCTAACATGGATAGGTATCCTGTTCCAGAGTGTGGGAAGCCTCTGGGTTATGAATCTGTCCCTCCAGCAAGTCCTATTCATATTTGTGCTGAGGTTTAGATCTTTAGCTTTCTTGTGGCTCTGATGGATTTGGATTTTTTGAGGTGGAGCATGTCCATTAATTCTGAATTGGACATGGCCTTGTACATAAGGCACAGATCACCTCTGAGCAGGCAGTATGCTACTGAATAGAGCTGGAGCTTTTTCAGTCTGGCAGCATATAACATATGCTGGAGACCCTTGATCCTCTTGGTAAGGTACTTTTGGAGTCTTTCCAGCTGCTGCAGGTGCCGGGTGAGGTACATACCAAATGGGGCATTGTACTCAATCATAGGCCTGATAAGGGAGGAATATAAGGGTACAATGACATCCTTTGATCTGGATGTGAATCCCTTCATGATAAGGTGGGCAAGGTAGAAGGTCTTTCTAACCACTTTGGCGACGTGGGTATCAAATGAGAGGTCACTGTCAACTTGGGTCCCCAGATCACTGATTACTTTTTCCGTACTTAATGGATTACCACCTATGTGGTAATTTGTGGGTACTTTGTTTTTCCAAAGGGGATGACTATACATTTTTTGGCATTTAGTTTAAGGCCATGACTCTGGCAACAGTCATCTGTTTCTGTGAGGCCCTTCTGGAAGATGCATGTGTCAGCTGGTGTGTCGACTATGGCGCCTAGTTTGCAGTCATCTGCGAACTTTGTCAGCCACAACCCCCCTATGTTTGCCTGCACATCTGAGAAATAAATGCCGAACAAGAGGGGTCCCAAGACAGAGCCCTGTGGGACTCCACTTGTGACTGGCTTAGAGTCTGACATAGCTCCAACTATTCTGACTTTGTGGGTTCTGTTCTTTAGCCAGTTTGCAACTCATCTTGTGACAAACAGGTTTACATTTAAGCTGTTGAGCTTGTCTATGATGCCTAAGTGGGGTATTGTGTCTAAGGCTTTGGCCAGATCCAGGTAGGCTGTATGAACTGCTTTGCCTTCATCAATGGCTCTAGTGACTGTTTCAAAAAAGTCCACCAGGTTTAAAAGACAGGATCTGCCTTTTACAAAGCCGAACTGGGTAGGGTCAATTGTCTGTAGGTCCCCGATGTCTTTGTTTATGAGTTCCATAATGATCCTTTCCATAGCTTTGCAGACCAGGCTGGTCAAGCTTATGGGGCGGTAGTTTCCAGGGTCTGTAGAGGTGCCACCTTTGTGGAGTGGGACCACTGTAGCTGTATGCCAGTGTTCAGGGATGTATCCTGTAGCAAGGCTAAGATTAAACAGCATTCTTATGTGTGGGTTTAGCTCCTCTAGGAGTTCACGTAGCATCAACCCGGGACACTGTCAGGTCCCATGGATGCTGTATTTTAGCTTTGCTGAGGCAGCTCTCACCTGGACATCTGAGATTTCAGGGAGGTTGCATTCAGCTGAGATATTTATTTCGTCTTTTGGGGGAGAGGGAGGGGAGAAATTTGCACTGAACCTGTCTGCCAGTATGCTGGCAATATCTGTGGGTTCAGTGTATTTTTTGCCGCTATGAACTAACTCTGCACATATCTGAGGGTTTCCGCCCAGGTTTCTAACATAACTGAAGAAGGTCTTGTGATTATCTTTAGTGTCCTTAGCGATTTTTCTCTCGAAGTTGGCCTTTGATGATTTTCTTAGCGAACGTAGTTTTTTGCTAGTGCCTTCCCTTTATGGGATTTTTCTCTGTCTTGCAGTAGCTTCCTTCTCTTGTTATAAAGTTTGTTTATGGCTGGGGTCCACCAGATAGGATGCCTGCCTTTGGTGGAAAGGGTCTTAGTTTTATTTGGTATTGCATGATCCATGCATTCTTGGAGATGCCCATAGAAAGCATTTGTGAAGGATTCAGCAGTGTGGGATGTGGTTTCCACTGGCCCAGGGGGCTTGAAGGATACCATTTCAGTCCTAAGGAGTGTAAAGTCAGCTTTGGAGAAGTTTCTCACTGTGGTCTTTTGTGTTGGGGGTGGAGATGGGATATGAATATCTAGGGTTATTAGTTTATGGTCTGATCTCACTAGTGAGGGGTATACTTCCGGTGTTGAGCATTTTGTCCCCATGTTTGTGATGATCAGGTCAAGTATATTATTTCCTCTTGTGGGGGAGGTGACTAGTTGTTCCATTGCATTTGAGTTGATGAATTCCAGGAACCTTTGGGCTAGGGTGTTGGGGCTTGCGTAATGCACCCAGTCTATGTTTGGGTAGTTGAAGTCTCCCAATATGATGGTATTTGGTGAGACATTCATATCCTCCAGTGTCTTCAGGAAGGCTGAGTGGAGTTCCTGAGATTGCGAGAGAGGTCTGTAGCATGCTACAAGTTGTATAGCAGTTTTGCCTATGGTTAGTTGCACATGGATGGTCTCCGATGCTTCGTACGTTGCCACTAACCTGGAGGTGTGGGTGTCTTTAATGAATATGGACACTCCCCCTCCTTTTGTGGTTCAGCCCAGGTTTTGGGGCCGAAATGCATGATATGAGGTATAACCTGGTAGGGCTGGGGTGCTCTCAGGAGCCTTGAACCAGGTTTCAGTTACTGCACAGACATCGATGCTCTCCATACTGAGGAGTGCTTCGAGAGCCTGCATCTTGAGATTTAGACTTCTGGCGTTGAGCAGCATTACCCTTAGTTTTTTCCCTTTATTGTTTTCTAAGGTGGTGGGTTTGTCTTTTGAGCCTTGCCTAAAAAAGGCACTATGGGGGTGGCAAGAGCCTTAGCCAATATCCGGAAGCCCAGTGGCGACAAGTGCAAGCCGTCCCTAGCAAAGCAATGGGGCTTGTCCAACATGTCATCCCAGGCAGACAGACATTGGATCCCCCTAGAATGACACCAGTAATTGAGCCAATTATTAAAGCTGATCGTCTTGTCTTTGTATTGTGGCATCATTCTTGGTGAGGGCAAGATGGTGCTCAGGGTCAGGGTCATACCGGCCTGGGCTACATAATCAGAGAGCTCCTCTATGTCTTTTTTCATGTAGTCCAAGGAGGTACATCTCAGGTAATTCACACCGGCATGGACAATGACGGAGTCATATTTGTACTTGCTTTGGAGTGACCTGAGTGCTTGTGTTATGTGGTGGATCCTAGCTCCCGACAGGCAGCTCACCATTAGCCTCTCTTTGTTCAGCCTGGTAAGCAGGACGTCAGTGTGTCTGACTATAGAGTCACCTATTACTAATGTAAAAGGCATGGTCTTTCGCCTTAAGGGCTGTGATTGTTTGGCACACTGACTTTGTGTACTATGTGTTGCATGTGCAAAGTTTTGAGGTGGTGTTTTCTTGGATGTCTGCTTTGGGAGCCTCTGTTGTTTCGGTAAGATTTTTATGAGAGCCTCCAAGTAAGTCTTTGTGTTATTATGTGTTTGGTTTGTAGTTGTGGTTGGTTTATGTGAGACTGGGTTTGTTGTGTGTGTGGTTACCTTCTCCTCCTGTCTGGTCTTGCTAGTCCTGTGTTGAAAGAGTTCAGCCTCCAGTTTGGCTATATAGTTGCATCTCTCACATGTGTTTGTGTTTGTTGGGAGGAGGAGAGGGTTGTCTGTGTACATGAGAAAATTGTAACATTGTCTCAGGATTCCCAGATTAACCAGCTGAACTGGAGAGGACGTCAGTAATATACCACTCGACATGCCAGAATAGTATAAGGGGGTGATGTGTAACTGGGTCAGAGAGAGGACTTTGAAGGGAAGTGGGTATTAGCACGGGTTGTAGGTGGATGTAGTGCTTACGTTAATTTAAGGGTGCTTCACTTAAAAGAAAGGTTTTAGGAGCAAGTGCTAGGCTTATGATAAAGTGAATAGACTGATTTTGTTGAAAGTAGAGCTTTCTTAAGGGAAAAATTGAAGTGCAGACTTGGCGGAGCCAGGAACAGTTTAGGCCTGTTTAACTGGCGCTGCGCTATGTGCACAATTGCGAAAAGCCGCGCAAACACAGATTTTGAACAGGGAACTTCAAAAGAGCTGGAAATGGTCCAAAACGACCAATTACTACAAGCTCTTGTGCTGAGGTCACTCCTTCAGGGACAGATAGGCTGCTCAAGGCTCCCCACTCCCACTGGTGAGCAAAGAAACTTCCTTCTATCCAAGAAAGGCAATGGACAACACAGGAACTACACCACAGTCCAGAATACAGCAAAGCCTGTATACTAGTCTAAAATAGTCGAGAAAGGCGGGAAAACAAGGATTTTTTTTGGTTTTCTTTTGTTTTTTTAGATTAGAAAGTACACAGAAATGCATGAAAAACAGTAATAAATCACTTACACAGGCTAGCTCACTTTAGTGGGTAACCTCAACAGTTAAATTTGACAACAAACTTTCGACCAAATGTAACTTTAAGTGCAGATAATGTACAATGCAAAAAACAGGTAATAAAGTAGTTTAAACTTGTTCAAGGTAAGAAAAGGAAGATCTCTCAGGTAAAAACAGCAAATAAATACTTAGATCAGGAAAGTAGTCACTTTTCTCAGTTCTCTGTTGCTAGCACTACTCTGCAGGACCACGAGGAGCTGTTTCTGAGTAGTATAGCCAGAAAAAAAAACACTCAGGGGCGGATTTTAAACAGGGAACTTCAAAAGAGCTGGAAATGGTCCAAAACGACCAATTACTACAAGCTTACTACAAGCTCTTGTGCTGAGGTCACTTTTTCAGGGACAGATAGGCTGCTCAAGGCTCCCCACTCCCACTGGTGAGCAAAGAAACTTCCTTCTATCCAAGTAAGGCAATGGACAACACAGGAACTACACCACAGTCCAGAATACAGCAAAGCCTGTATACTGGTCTAAACTAGCCAAGAAAGGCGGGAAAACAAGGATATTTTTTTTTTGTTTGTTTTTTAGGTTAGAAAGTACACAGAAATGCAGGAAAAACAGTAATAAATCCCTTACACAGGCTAGCTCACTTTAGTGGGTAGCCTCAACAGTTAAATTTAACAACAGACTTTTGATCAAATGTAACTTTAAGTGCAGATAATGTACAATGCAAAAAAAACAGGTAATAAAGCAGTTTAAACTTGTTCAAGGTAAGAAAAGGAAGGTCTGTCAGGTAAAAACAGCAAAAAAATACTTAGATCAGGAATGTAGTCACTTTTCTCAGTTCTCTGCTGCTAGCACCACTCTGCAGGACCACGAGGAGCTGTTTCTGAGTCGTATAGCCAGAAAAAAACGCTCAGGGTCAGAGTTTAAACAGGGTACTTCAAAAGAGCTGGAAACGGTCCAAAATGACCAATTACTACAAGCTCTTGTGCTGAGGTCACACATATATATATATATATATATATATATATATATATGCCCACATGTATATACACACACACACACACACACACACACACACACACACATATATATATATATATATATATATATATATATATATATATATAGTTTACTATCAAAATATTGAAATTCACATGGTCGACGTTCTTAACATCGAACGTCATTACACCGAATGTTCAAAATTCCAAAAAAAAATGTCTAAATTTAAATGGCTGAAAAACACCTGCAAAATAACACTAGTGTTTTTGCAGGGGGGGGTTGTGCCCCCTGCACCCCCCCCCCCCCCCCCCACTTATATATCACAACTCAGAGATTGCAAAACAGTGCAGACAAGGGAAAATCTTTGCCCTGTTTGCAGCATAATATCAACAGGTAATTTTCATGCCCTTCCTGTCGACCAAATGAACTACTTAATATTCATGTGTCAACCATATGGGTCAATCATATGAACGTTAGACCAAATGAATTTCAACATTTTGATATTAAACCTATATATATATATATATATATATATATATATATATATATATATATACATACATACATATATGTGTGTGTGTATATATACCATATGCCCATAACATGTAGTGGAGTCATACCTCAGCACCATAACCCTCAACCTCTTAGTGCAAGGGAACGCAATGTAAGTATTGCAGTTATAAATGTAGAACGTTGCTACAGTAACAGGGGTTGTGTCAACAGACGTGTGTAGGAAGGCTCTTCTGAAACTGACATGTACACCATCAGTTACTGACAGACATCATAAAATCATCATAGTGAATTACCACACAAATCACAGTAATGATCCTGTGGAATAAGTACAGCAGAAATATGACCAATAAACATGTACAGTCTGAAATGATTTGGTCAGTCCAAAAGTATACACAGAACTCCTTAGTGCAAGATGTGTGGACCAAGCCTGACAAAGGGGATGTTTACAGCCATGAAAATGGGGATATATCACAAATACTGGGGTAGATAAGCACACGGAGTTGTTGCATTCACATCCTCCTGTCTGTCCTAACACTCATTAACTGGAAGAGCAGAGGTCCCAAGCTCACATACCTCCCTCTAGTTAGTGACATACATCCTCACAGCATCCCACTGCTTGTTTCAGAAATGCACAACACGTATGGTGGCCAGTCAACAGTACAGCTGACAAATATCTGGACATAACATCACGCTAGGTAAATACACTCTGCTGCTAGGCATCTTACCAAGCACTGTCTAACCTACAGGCAGACTGCCATAACACTAACCTAAGTTTCATATCAGGGAATACACATGTAATTGCAAATATAGCAGGCACTACAGGCATGTAACAGCATGGAGTAACAGACACCAGTGTGAAAGTGCATACTCACAACCAATCTCAACATAGTCACAGTCACATTATGGTGAGCCTAAGTAATAGCACAGTATATGGACTGTGTGAACAAAACCATACTCATATTTTCCACTCACACACTAACCTTACATATACTGGCCCAATTCACAGTGTAGTCTGATGCCTGACTGTAGTATGGGACATGTCTCAGTCTGGCCCTACAAACATATACGCTGATAGGGTACCAGAAACTGGAGCAGTATGCAACATCAGATAGAACAAGACCAAGAACACTGACATCTACCCCAGTCTGTACGCAGGCCAGATAACATTCACAATACACTGCTACACAATGCTGACACTCTGTCAGCAATCACTATAAGTACACAGACCTCACTACTGTAAAGACTACAACAGAATGTCAAGGTTTTGTCCTCAAATATAAGGCCTCCTATACATAACATGTCTGGCAGTCTGATATATCATTGGCTTGATATCAGGAATGATGTCAGTAAATAATGATATACTGTACATATCCACCTCTTACTGCATGACATATGGAAAAAGGGTGACAGACTTGGGGGACAGAGGCACAGACACAGAGCCGATATTGACATATTGATGTGATAAACTGAGACAATTGCTGGTTTAATAGGGTTTGTTGTGACATATCTCTTCTGAGGGATATGAAGTCAGTAACTCACATGGATGTCACCATTTACTGACTGCAATCATCAGAGTATGCTACTGCATTTCTAAAGACAAAATGTGTGAGTAACACACCACATCTAAGCCTCCAAACTCTGGCCAGTCTGCAGATATCCCTATAGGTGAGAGTTTCCCTAGCCACATAACACTGTCATGCCAGACATCAAATCATGCAGGACAGCCATATCCACACAAACCCTGTTAAACCAACATTACTTCAAATGTAGAACAGCAATACTTGCATTTTTTCCCCATGTCTGCAACATCCCCCTCCAGTTTTTTGGCCTGTCTCCACAGTGTTTGTTGTAAGAGGTATTTCCATCTACCCTCTGTGATGCTGTTTGTCAGACACCCACATGACGTCCTGTTCCCAGTGAAGGAAAAGGGCCAACACCCACATGAAGTGCTTAGTAATAGAAGTGTGTTTCCATACAATTGGCTATAGGAATGATACCACAGCTGTTCCACATGCAATTAACAAGTGGGAGAGTCAAATTTGTGCACAGGCCATCAGCTGATCATGATCTTTACCTACAAACATCAAGCTGCTCCCTATGCAAAACAGATGTATTTTTCCACATCTTTCAGAGAGGGATAGAGAGAGAGAGTGAGAGTGAGACAGAGAGAAAGTAAGAAAGGAAGAGAGAAAGAGCCAACCGTGCTTGTGTATGATCCATGGGTGGAGAGTTGTCTCTGGGTATTATAACGGTTGCCTATATTGTTTACTAATCCATACTGATACATAGTAATTGCACATGGCAGGAGACATTTATGGCTGTGGATTATCTACAACAACCTCTACAGTGTTTGACAACTGTTGGCCTTGTAATGTGGACATTGGGATATATAGGGCCTCAATATAATAATGTAACAAAACCCACACTGCAATGGATCCTGTCATTACACAATCACCCAACACCCACACAAGATACTGATGACACACATACTTACCAGTACTGAGTTGCAACCCCCTACCTGGCTATGTATTGCTATTACAGTGTTATGCAGTTATTGCACGTGCCACGGAGTTTACATGTTAGAGAGCTCTCCAAAGGTATCCTTGAAGCTGAGTGACATCATCAGCAGTGCTAAAGGAGGGGGTAAGGGGAGAGTAGTAAGTGTGAATGTCCATAAAATCAGGTATCATCAAAGACACACACACTCTCTCATGCAAGCGCACACAGTTTCACAGAAAATTTTCATTAGTTTGGTCTCTAGGTTTGTCAGTCCCCACACTGGAACTCAAGAACAGGGTGTGTCTCATACCCCAGTCATGTAGAGTTCTTTCCTCAGTTTCCAGAATAAGTGTCTTTGGATCTCCCCTGTCCAAAAACATACTAGTAAGGTTACCTTGTTCCAATTTAAACGTACTTAAACCAGAGCCCATTCTTGTAGCCTTTACCATTTGCCCCTTTATTATGTTCTTTTTAATGTGGGGAGGGTGTTGACAAGTATAGTCCAAGTAACTATTTTGGAACTCTGGAACCAAAAATATGTCAGTATATTTAAAAATATTGTACCGACCATAGCGCAACATTTTCACCTCAAATGCACTAATGATCTTATCATCATGCATTAATTCCCTTGGTAATTGTTCATTTTCTTTTTCCAGGCTACCCTGTTCCCCTTGTTGTTCAGATTCTGTTGACAATGGAATTGTCCTAAAAAACTATTATATTTGTTTTCATTTTGCATCCTCTCGGATCTCCTAAGTCCAGAATCTTCATTGTCAAAAACATCCTCATCCTGTTGTGAAATTTGACTAGGGTTCCTCCAAGACCTATCCTAAGGCCTTTTATGAAATCCCCCCACTGCTCCAGCCATCCCTCGCTGGTGGTCTGGACCTTCATTGAGGTCTTGATTATGCTCATTAGCAGCAAGGTATGCCTTAGGTAAGGGGTATGCTAAATTGTTTTGATATTCAAAGTCATCCCTGTCAAGCTTTTTACTTTTCCTTTTTAAATTGTCTTTCATATTACTTTCCACTCTATCAAAAAGGGTTGTCATTTTTTCAGCTTACAATTCTAAAAAATTGTCAAGTATTTCATTATTAATTACATTAGCTTTTTCTAACAATGCATTTATCTTGTTCTCATTCAGTATAACAATAAACTGCATTAATTCTGTACCATGACGGTCAAACATAGCTAAAAGTTCATCAGTCTCTGCTTGTCCTGTTAATAACCCATTAGGGAATTTAAACATCCTAAGGCCCTTTGGGACCCTTTTCCTACTAATGTTTTCAGTTAAAAATATATTGTCACATTGCAGGCTTCTAATCTTGTTTAAAAGAGTTTCAAAGTTGTTTAACTGACATCAACTTAACCCAAACCCACTTTTCCCTTTTTAGGAAAGGGTTGAAATATATCCTTTCTAGAAATAATGATTTGGCTGACATGCTAATTGAATTAAAACTATATGTTGGGAAATTGAATTTACAGTTATTTTTTTAAGGATAGTAACAGTAGTTTTCAGAGCAACAGTATTGTTAGAAGAAAGAGTGTTTTCAACCTATCCCTACACTGTGTAATTGCTAATTATGAAAAAAAATTGTACTAATACCATCAATAAGCAATTGCAAAAATCAAATAAGAAGTTTTACAACATTAATATGGAAGAGGCAGCCCTACTTAAGGACCTCCGACAGAATGAATCTGTACGTTTGATGAAACCTGATAAAGGAGGAGGGATGGTGATGGTTAAAATTGATTACGAACAGGATATATTAGCAATTTTGTATGATACTGAGAGGTATGGAACAGTTTCTTTGAACCAAGCATCTATAGCACAAAGGAAAGTAATTTTTTTCTAGAGGATTCCTTACTTCAAGGTGTTATTAACGAAGAGACCTATAGATACCTCCTGAATGACCACCCTGTTATATCCACAGTGTTTGGTATACCAAAAACTCACCAAAAAGTATACAAAACCCCTTATAGGGTGATAGTTGCAGCTAAAAACAGTATAACCCACGCTTTGGTAGATTTTATAGATAGGGTGATTCAACAAGCATTAAAATCTGTGGATTACGTTCTTAAGGACTCTTGGGACTTCCTTACAAAAATTAAGCAAGAGTTCTACAATGATGAAATATGTTTTTCAACAATAGATTTTGTTAATCTTTTTTCATCTATCCCCCATGACGAAGGGATGGAATTGTTTAGGGCTGCAATAACAGAACTTACAACCCTTAACCTAGTTTACCCAACTTTATTGTTGAAGCAATGGAGACCATCTTGAAGAACAACTATATGGTCTTTGGAAACGAAGTCTTTAGACAAGTGAAAGGGGTAGCTATAGGGGCCTGTTGTGCTCCCACATATGCCAACCTCATCATGTACGCATGGGAGAAAAAAAATATTTTCTCCAAGGGATATGATCACCTACGGTGGATATAGCTCAGATTTTTGGATGATATTTTTATCTTATGGAAAAAGAAAGACAGCAGGAGAGATGACTTTGTTTATTTTATTAACAACATAAATTCATTTTTGAAGTTCACACACATTCATTGGGATGATTCAGTTGATTATTTAGATGTAACTATTTTTAAGGTTAACACAGAAGGTATTTTTCATTCCATGGTAAGAGCTACCAGAATGTGCTCTAGTTTAAGAAATAGGTAACCTTACTAGTATGTTTTTTGATGAGAGATATCCAAAGACACTTATTTTTGAAACTGGGGAAAGAATTCTACATGACTGGGGTACAAGATACACCCTGCTCTTGAGTTCCAGTGTGGGGATTGACAAACAAAGACCAAACTAATGGCAATTTTCCCCATTCTATTTTGATCCATTTTGATGGTGGAAGTGTTATCTTAAAGGATATTATGACAAAAAATTGTACCATCTTTAGGGGTAATACAGAACTAATTGAACACTTGGGGGTAAAAATGAGTTTTCTATTGAAAACAGATAACAACTTGAAAAATGTATTTGAACATCCTATTAGAAAATATTCAGACAATAACAAGATGGGGGGATGAAAAAATGTGGTATGTGTAACTATTGTATGCACATTTGTCAAGACAATAACATTGTCATAGGAGACTCCCCAAGAAGAGTATGTTATAGTACAGGGAACTGTTGTACTGTAAGTACAGTCTATATGGCTGTTTGTAAAACCTGTAACTTCTTCTACATAGAGAAAACCACCAGAAGCCTCTGAAAGTGCATCAATGAACATCATTATGCAATCAAGAATGGTGACAACAACAATGCATTGTATAGACATGTCAAGGGACCTTACCAAGAGAATCATTTTAAATTTGGCATTTTGGAAAAGATTAATAAAGATGTGAGGGGGAGGGTACTGGGAGAATAAAGTTGAAGAGAGTGAACTTAAATGGCAATTGAGACTAAATGCAAGAACTGAGCCAGGGATTAACGACAGCACTTCCATTATGTCAGTTCTAAGGAAGAAAACTATGTGTGTATGAATGGAGTAATCCCCTTTTAATAATTAATTGTTAATTAACTTGTACGTGATCACATGGGAGCTGTATTTTAATATTTAAATGATGGAATTTTGTAGTTCACGGTTCTGGTGAAGTCCGTTTGAGGAAAGTGCTTAATCTTTTATTGTTTTATTAGAACGTTTTGTACCTGACTGGGACGTTGAGCCTTACTGGTCACACTACTTTGTGGATTTGGGTTTGTGGTTTGGTTACTTTTTATCCTCGTTCAGCGGGCAGTTGTTCTTTATGGATTACTAAGTATAGATAATACACAACAGGTTTTAACCAAATCAACACAAAACAAAATATTGAAAAACAACTAGAGAGACTATACATCCTTATATAGCTCTGTGTAAAGAGAGAGACCAATATTACATTACATTTCTGAATGTAGTTTGCAAAGAACTTAAAATGTCTAGTCTTAATATGTTATCAGCTTTACAGAGGTATAGAAGTGTGTACTGTTGGTATGCAAAGAGGCATGGGTAATAGAACAGACATAGAGAAATAGTTTAGTCAGTAAGTGAGGCAAAGGTGATAGCATGGTCAGAGGGAAAGATTAGTCTGGGACAGAGCAGGGACACAGACATTTATTGAGTAAGTGGGTTTTTAGTGTTGTTTTAAACTGGGCTAGTGATGTGACTGGTGTAATGTTATCCGATAGGGCATTCCACTAAATATTTCCTATATCATTTGAGAAAAGGGAATCTCCTGCTTGATTTATGGTTATATTGCTTTTTATGTGGGATTTGTTAGTGGAGCATAGAATTCTGTTACTAGCATAAGGCTGAAGTAATATTTGTAGGGCAGGTGTTTTCTCAGGCTCATTGAAGATGTTATGGGCAATGGCTAACTGGCTGTAGTGAAGGAGGTGGGGGAGCTCTAGCCAGTTGAGTTGATTGAGTGCTATACAATGATGAGCTCTAGCTGGTATGTTTGTAGCATATCTGGAAATTTTGTTGTAACAAAATTCAAGTTTTCTAGCTGTGATTTTTTTTTTATTTGTGAGGATGGGTGCTGCATACAGCAGAGTAGAGAATAAGTGAGACTGAGTAATGGTAGCTTTAGTATTTTTAGAGAAGTAGTGTTCATTCCTATACAACGTTCCGAGTTTTTTTGTATACTTTTTTACTGCTTGGGAAATGTGAATATCAAATTTTAAGTTGCAATCAATTTCAACTGCTAAAAGTTTGATGTGAGGTGATGGGGAGATGATGGTGTTATTTAGTGATAGAATGTTGAAAGTGTGAGTGGGTGAGACTGATTTAGTGGGTTGGAAAATCATAAGTTTGTTTTTTGGGGGATTTAAAATTAGTTGGGAGTTTGTAAGCTAGGTCTCTACTACTAGAAATGATCGCTGTGCTAAATGTTGAAGTTCTCGAATTGAGGAAGTAGCACATATCACTGTTAAATCATCCTCGTATTGGATGAGAGAGGCATTTGGGGTGGTGGTGTGGAGGGTATTTGTAAATATTGAGAAAATTAGTGGGACTAAGACTGAGCATTGAGGGACACATAGAGTCACTGGTAGAAAGGGTGATAAAGTCTGTTTCCATGAGACTGCTTGCTGGTGTTCAGTCAGGTAATTTTGGAGCCAGGCAAGGGTAGACTGACAAAAATTTAGCTTGGAGAGAACATTTAGAAATTTACTATGAAAAACCATATCAAGGCTTTAGATAGGTCAAGGAAGATAGAGGGTACATAATTATTGTTGTTCCTTTGATAGTTAACAGTATTGGTAAAAGACGTTAGAGCAGTGGATATACTATGAAATGATCGAACGTCATGCTGAGTATTGGTTGGACGTTTGTTAGTAAGCAGGTAATCAGTAACTTGCCTGCAAATGACCCTCTCTAGTATTTTGAACAGCGGTGATAATATTGCGATTGGTCTGTAGTTAGAGAGCTTAATTCGTTGCTTTGCTTTGTTTCTAAGTTCACAGTAGGTCTGCAGAGTGGGTTGGGACTTTGTTTAAGTCTAGTTTGCCCAAGCCTTGTCTCTAGATTTAAGTAGTGATTCTGTTACTTTTGTTAACCATGGGGCATAGTTTGATTTCACACATATATTTCTGCTAGGGGCCTGAGAGTTTAATATAGATAGGAAGGTAGAGTTAAAGTATTAATTTGCTTCCTGAAGGGGTAGAATTTTCAGTGGTGTCCAGTTACAGTGTTTGAGTATATCTATAAGGTTGTTGGGGTTCAGATGTTTCATGTTTATTTGTTTAAATGTAGCTTGTTAAGTTGGATTAGCTTGTTTCCTAAGTAGATAGGTTGGGAAGTAGTCACTGAGACTGTCTGGAAGACAGCCAGAGTAAAAGTAGAGAACTAACCTATTTGTTAATATCCAATCTAGGGAGCAATGTTTGTTTTATGGCGTATTAATCCTACTGGGTGACTGGATGCATTGAGTGAAGCCATGCAGGTTGATGCAATTTTTGGGGTTTGGGGATTTGCAGTCTAACCAGTCTATACCGAAGTCACCCATAATAATTGTTTCCTGAGGTGGTATTTTACTGCTCCAATGTAGTATATTTTCTAATGTTTGGATATTTTCCCCTAGTGGCATATAGATACCTATTATATATATATGTTTCTTGGGTTTCACTTTACAATCCTGAAATACTGAAATATTGAAATTCAGTATCTCAAGACTGTAAAGCTGAAAACTTCAAAACCCAGAACCTCAAAAGCGCGAAATTTAAAATCGCGACTGCCCACACACACACTCCACACACAATCACACATACACCTTCCTCCCTACACTACAAACCAACACAACAAAACAAACACATGCGTGGACCCTACATATAAGCAGAGGGCAAGCACCCTGCACCCTCTACCACCCTCGCTACTTATATATACACTAACTCCGAGGTCGCACTAAAAACACAAACATACAAAAACCACCGCTACACATTCTACACCCCCCCTGCACAAACACACATCACATACGTACACCACTCTCAACACTTACACACTCACAGTCTTTCCTACCTACCCTAACCCATACCTCAAAACTCCAAACACACTCATACACACTAAAATCCATACCCAAAACCATCACTTACCTGAATCTCCAGCTACATCCACATATCAGACCACACATTACAAACACAGGGAATCCCATGTCATGTACGTGCCTCCACAATCGCAGATTCAACATTTCTGCATTCAGCATTTCTGCATTTGGCATTCTGCACTTTCATGCAAGTGCAGTTTTGGCACTTTGGTCTCGAGCTACTTAAGTTTGATATTTCAGTAGTTCGAGATTCTGAAGTGTAACCTTTTCTTGAGGTTGATGTTTAGTTTAGCAAATACTACTTCAGCATTTTTAAAGTTTAGTTTTTTTTTCCTTTAAGGTTTCTATAGAGAGGTGGCTTTTAAAGAGTAGTACCACACCTCCTCCTATTTTGCTAATTCTGATGTATGTATGATATTATATCCTGGTGGAAGTATTTCATTGCTGGGGGGGGGTTTAACCAAGATTCAGTGAGTGGTACAATATTAGGGGACTATAGGGAGAAGTTAGCATGCAGATCATGGATTTTGTTATTGACACTTCTTCTATTAATATTTAAAGTAAAATATCACGTTTGTCCCTAGTAGGAATGATTGTAAATTGAGGAGGTTGAGACTGAATGACATTTTGCGAGGCTGAGTTGAGTGGTTCAGTGGATGGGCCAGGGTGTGGGTGTAATTCTGCACTAAGAGTTAGCCTGGATGCTATGTTGACTACAGTTTTCCAGAATCTGACTATGTGTTTATCATAATTCTAAGAGATGCCATGTGTGTTTGGGAGCTAATTGAGATAGAGTGGAAAGGGTCTACTTTAGAACAGCAAATGATCAGATGATCGAATGCTGTTAGAGTGAACACTAAATTTCGAACCGCCAAAATAGCGAACGGCCAAAACAGCAAATGTTTTCCCAGGGAAAGAAATTGCTGGGCCGGCCATCCGGGTTGTGCTGTTTCCTCCACTGTAGTGTGATCCCGGAGATGATATATTTAAGTAGGAGGGTGGGGGGCACAGACCCCCACATGGGGGATATGGGGCCGAAGCCCCCCACCCCACTTCATTTAGTGTTCAGTGTTTTTTGTTTTTTTTTGGGAACAGCAATTTTTTTTCCCTGGGAAAAAAGATTGTTCGCCATTTTGGGTTTTCAACATTAAGGGGTCAATATAACAATGTTCGATCATCTGATCATTTGTTGTTATAATATAGATCAGAAGGGGAAGTTTGTTTACACAGGAATGGTAAGAGGTGTTATATGTTGCTAATGTTAAAAGTAGCAGAGTGGTTGTTATTAAGTACAGCTGGTTTATGAATGTTATTGAGGGTTGGATGGCTTGGGTTTTTTTTTTTTTTTTTTTTTTTTTGGAGGAATTTTATTATTAGGCATTTTAGTTAAGTTGATTTAGTTAAGGAGCAGTTGAAGTGGAAGGGGTATAGAACATTAATTTTGAGTTAGGGTAAATAGGTGGAGTGTTTTGATTGGATACACTATCAGGAGGGAGTGGCTAGTGAAGTATAAATTTATGAAAAGTAGGGGTGGTTGGTAATTGTGGTAGGGTAGGTAGGGGACCAGAGTGTGCTCAAATGGAGCGGGATGAACCATGGTCCAACGGGTTCACTATAGAAACTATCAGCTAGCTGAGGTCAGTGCTTTAAACAGAAATTAGTTTCATGAGCATGATCAAATTGAAATTACTATGGGCTTAGAAATCTTAAATAAGCAGGTTGGTTCAGTTGTTTAGTAGGGGTCCTTTATTTGTTGACTTTTCTGGTATTAACTTTCACTTTATGCAAGATCAGGGGAAAGTAGCTATTCTTTGTTAGAGTGGGGAAGAATGAGCTATGTTAGGTCCAACTAGTGTGCACGCCACTCTAAACTAGTTTTAGGGAGAAACCAAATAAATAGGACATACACTTCAATTATTTGTCTTAAACTTGCAGAAAAGTAATTATAAACTTAGAAAACTTAGGAAGTTGTTGAGTAGCAGGGTTTGTTTTAACATACATGTTCTGAAGGATTTGAAGTCTGAAACTCAAATGTATGTCATTATTTAGTGACTAAATCCTCAGCTCATCCCAGTGACTTGCCAAAAGATCACAAATATTATGAAGAAATGACCAAACATATGACCAAAGAATCTGACATTCTGTGAAAATCTGGACAGTTGAAAGGTATGGGTACCATTAAGAGTGAAAGGGAAGGTCTACAAGATTTTAGTGAGACCAGCTATATTTTATCGGTTGGAGACAGTGGCACTAGTGAAAGGACAGCAGTCAGAGCTGGAGGTGACAGAGTTAAAGATGTTAAGATTTGCATTGGGTGTGATGAGGATGGACAGGATTAGAAATGAGTATGTTAATGGGTCAGCTCAAGTTGGATGGTTTGGAGACAAAGCCAATGAGGTGAGATTGCATTGGTTTGGACATGTGCTGAAGAGGGATGCTGGGTATATTTGGAAAAAGATGCTAAAGATGGAGCTGCCAGGTAAGAGGAAAAGAGGAAGGCCTAAGATAAGGTTTATGGATGTGATAAGAGAAGACATGCAGGTGGTTGGCATCACAGAGCAAAATGCAGAGGACAGGAAGAAATGGAAACAGATGATCTGTTATGGCAACCACTAAGAGAAGCAGCAGAAATAAAAAAGAAGATATATGGTTCTGCCTAAGCACATTTATACAACTATTATGGCATGTCATCAATCAATGAGAGTAATCAAGCACACTATACTGACGCTGTAACATCTGCTGGAGGTGTTAGGAGGGACACTGCTATACCTGTATGTGACATTATGACCAATAGAGCCTAGCTTATTGGTGTGCATGCATATATATATACATATATAGCACATGCATCTGGTGTAACACCTTGATGGGGGTTCTGCACCATCAGACAATGTGTTTATGCAACAGAAAGTAAAACAACCGCACAGCAAGAAAAATGAACTGTAGAAACCAAAGAAAGCCTCTGTGTGAACAGTCTGCCTCTAAAAATGGCCCAAACAGTAAGAAAGAAAACAAAAATATGTATTAAGCGCTTTCATCTTTCACATAAAGACTTCTTCAGGATCAATAAAATTACCCAAACCAAATGCTTTTAAAATAAACTGTCATCACCTGACACCTAATTGACGAATACATTAACTGATCAATAAAACATAAAATAGAAAAAAAACTACTATCTAATGAATAACCCTATCCTTTCTATACAACCATAACTACCAAATCCAACAAGCATTTAAGAAAATCTATGACAAAATAAGATATAAAAAATTAACCAATATAGAGGAACAGGAGCCTAAAAGGCCTAGGGTCACAAAATCACATAAAGTACCTTTTTACCACAAAAAATGAAGCCTTTTGGTATCAAAACTTAAAACTCAATACACATCTAATGCCCTATGTTTAAGAAAGGGCATAAGGTTAATATGATCACTGAGACATGCGGGGACAGTAGCATTAAGTCTAAACTGACAGTAGATGTGTCTCACTGCTAATATACTTTACTAATACACCCACATGGGTCCTAACCTTATCAATAATACCAAAAAGAAACATATTAAAATTGTGGCAAGCCAAAGGATGTTTATACAGGGCATTATTAAAATTATGATGTTTTATGGCATACAAATGCTCATAAATGCACCAACATAATGATCTCTCCGTCTTACCAATATAAAAATAGTTGCACCCCTGACAAACTGCAATATATATATATATATATATATATATATATATATATATACACACACACACCAAACCTACACTCCCGCATTCTTCTACCTTAACTTCAGTATTTTGGGGGGGATTACCACCTACTTCCTCCTTTCCTGATAAAATAATGCACAAAAACCACACCTACCATACTTACCAGTACCTCTTTGGTCTCTTCATCTAATTAAAGGATGTTCCAATAAATATTTCAAATGTATATCAGTTTTAAAAACAAAACATGGTTTGTCCCCTAAATTATGAATTAGTTCCAAATTAGTTTGAAACAAACCCAATTCCTACTAAGAATATTTTTAACTTCTTTAATAAAATTCCCATATTGTAAAACCATAAAATGTGCAAAATGGGTCTCAGAGTTGTAATTCCCCTGGGAGAAAAACTACTATGTCTCTCCCTAATAAATAGAACCCCAGCCTTCTAAAACCACTTCACCATTCTTAGCGATCATATCTGAGGGCTAACCCCTCTCTTCAAACATTTTAAACAGTGTGGCCAGCTCAACTTTAAAGTCCTGTACCATGGAACACGTACAGACTGCTCTAGTCATTTGGCTTCTCACCAAATTCCTCTAAATGTGTAAAGGATGACTACTCTGAAAATCCAAAAAGGTATTGGGGTATGTAGGCTTCCTAAAAAGCTTAGAACCAATACATTGATTACCATAATCTTTGAAGATTGTAACATCATGGTAGTCTATACTACCAACTGAAACTTTATACGTAAACTTAAAACAAGAACAAACAGTATTTATATAATCCACAAACCATCCTACTTCCCTTTTACTATCCTTCCACAGAATAAATATATCATTCAACTACCGTAGGTATGTAAACCAAAAATCCTTAAATACAGAATCTAAAATATGTTTTTTCTCCCATGAATACAAAATGATAAAAAATACTCAATTCACATAGATGGGTGCCTAACTGGCACTCTTCCCTACACCCTAAACCTGCTTAAAAAATTCCCCTCCAAACGTAAAATAATTGTTTCCCAAAATGTATTCCATGAGGACCATTATGAAATTGATCAAATCATTTTTCAATGTAAAAAGTTCATGCAGGGCTTCGTAAAAAAATTCTAACCCTTCTTTATGGGGAATAGAAGTAAATAAATTAATTATGCCAATAGTCATAAAACTACATTCATCGACATAATACTCATTTTTAACTTTTCTTAAAAAGTCCCAGGAATCTGTTAATAAATAATCAATGTGTCCTAAAATGCCCTTAAGGATCCTGTCTACAAACAGCCCTAGGGTATAAGTAGGACTGTCATGAGAAGCTACTATAATTCTAAAATGGGGGGTGTTTATATTTTTATGGATTTTGGGGATAAAAACATCAGGAATGACTGGGTGTTAATTCTTTAAAAATTTATAAAGCATTTCATTGATAACCCCTTGAAATAAGTCATCTAATAATAACTGTATTTTCCTTTTAGCAATATTAATTTCATTTAACAGTACTATCACATATGTATCTGTATCATGTAATATTTCCCGTATTAACTTAGTATAACTCATTTTATTCATTAAAAGCATCCCTCCCACTTTACTGGGTTTCATTACTCTATTAGTTTCATTAATTCATAATTCCTTAAGTAAAATTGTTTCTTCTTTAGTTAAATTAAAAAACTGCCTCTGATGGGTGTTGTAAGCTTTGCTCTTGTACACAAATCTTCTCATAACTAGCTATTAAAGGGCATAGTGGTGGATTAAACGCACTCTTCTTCTTACAATTATCCCCAGAAAAATCACCATATACCTGATTCTTAAACATTGTCCTGAAATAATTTTCTGGTATATAATTTGAATTCAGTTAATAGTTTTGCAATGTCACACCTATGGCTCAGGACAGATTTAAGCCCTTTCTTAAACAAAGAAAAGTGGGTAGGTCCTACAATGTGTTCACTATAATTAATAAATATTAAAAGCTTTGTAACTTAACATTTTACCCCTAAAGGCTTCAATAATCCTGTCATCACCTAAAACCTGCTCCTGTTGTTCTCCCTCCACTGTGATTTCTGTCCCTTGTATGACTGCCCTCTTGTTTGCTGGAGCTGGGGTATAAAATTATGGGATTTGTTACCAGTTCTCTCAGATCTCCTTAAAACTGGGTATTGACCCTCAAATATCTCCCCATTTTCTCTATTATGAGTTGCAATATTACTCAGAGGGGCTGGGTTCTGTCTAAAATTTCTCCTGTTCCTGTTCCTCTATATTGGTTACATTTTTTATATCTTATTTTTCATATATTTTCTTAAATGCTTGTTGAATTTGATATTTTAATTATATAGAAAGGATATGGTTATTCATTGGATGGTAGTTTTTTTCTATTTTATTTTTTATTGATCAATTAATGTATTCATCAATTAGGTGTCGTGTGATGGCAGTTTACTATAAAAGCATTTGGTTTGGGTAATTTTATTAATTCTGAAGAAGTCCTTATGTGAAGGGTGAAAGTGCTTAATAAATGTTTTTGTTTTTCTTCTTACTGAGTTTGGGTCATTTTTAGCAGTAAGACTGTTTACACAGAGGCTTTCTTTTGTTTATGCAACAAAAAGAATATCTAGGTATGTGTGACACTTCAATGTGGCAAAGGTGTTACAATTCAGTTACACATCACTAGAAGATGTGTAGGGAGGTACATGAAGAAGGTTGCATTTTACTCAGTTATTGGTGAGATGAAGGCTGTAAACTGTGGAGGTTTTATAGCCTTTGATGTGGATGTCCTGCATGTATTCAGTAGTTGTGTTACTTACAAGGGAGAACTCACCACTGCGGCCACATGCTGCTAGATGTTCCACATACCATCTATCCCTGGCCACAGGTCACATACCAATTAGTCTGCTTATAGGGTGTGATGTCTACATTACCCTTGATTTGTGTGTGTGTTTCCATAACATAACAAATCCTCCCATGTTTTTGTTTCATCTTATATGTTGTCATGGCTGTCACAGCAATCTTTGGTGTGTGTTGATATTGTCTGTATTATACTAATATCACAGTTGTAG
>NC_056749.1:775721679-775836679 GCF_019279795.1 Protopterus annectens | reverse complement strand
GTATCAGTTGGTTCTGTATATTTAGTGCCATTGTGCTGTAACTCAGAGCAGATCTGAGTGTTGCCATTGAGATTCTTGACATAGCTATAGAATGCTTTGTGGTTGTCTTTAGAATCAGTGGCGATTTTGTTTTCGTAACTTGCTTTGGAGAATTTTATGAGGGATCTCAGCTTCTTACTGAGGCTGACCAGAGATTGCCTCCAGTCATGGAATTTTACTAATTTTTTGCAACAGTTTCTTTTTTCTGTTGTAAAGTTTGTTTATGGCAGCGGACCACCAGATTGGCTTCCTTTTTTTGGAGGATAGCATCTAGGTTCTGTTAGGGATAGCACAATCCATGAACTTGTTTAAATGTATTTGTGTAGGATTCAACAGTTGTACCTTTATTGTCCGTCTGCATGGGTGTCGTGAAGTTTGCCACTTCTGTCTTAAGAAGCATGAAGTTGGCTTTGGAGAAATTTTTTACAGTGGTTTCCCTAATGGGGGGCAGGGGTGGGATGTGGATGTTTAGGGTGATTAGCTTGTGGTCAGATCTGACCAACAAGGAATTGACCTCTGGAGTGGAGCACCAGTCACCCATGTTGGTAATGACCAGGTCTGGGATATTGCTGCCCCTGGTGGGGTGTGGATAAGTTGATCCAAGGCATTGGAATTTATAAATTCCAGAAAATGTTGAGCAAAAGAGTTGGTACATAAGTAGTTTTCCCAGTTAATGGTGGGGTAGTTGAAATCACCTATTATTAGGGTGTTGGGCTGTACCATAATATTTCCAGTGTATCAAGAAATGAGGAGTGGGAATCCTGAAGCATGGTGGGAGATCTGTTGCAAGCTACAATTTGGATTGCAGTCTTGCCCAGAGGTAGTTGCACTTGGATAATCTCGGATGCATTATGCTGAGCAACTAGCCTGGAGGTGTGGATATTCTTAATGAATATGGACACACCTCCGCCTTTAGTGTTTCGGTTCAGGTTAGGTGGCCAAAAGGTGTGGTATGAATTATAGCCTGGTAATGCATTGGTACTCTCTGGATCCTTGAACCAGGTCTCTGTCACTGCACAGATGTCGATGTTCTCCATTTTAAGGAGTGCCTCTAGTGAGTGCCTTTTGAGGTTTAGACTTTTAGCATTGAGTAGCATTACCCTCAGATTTTGCTTGCTTGTACCTGTTATTGTGGTGGATTTGTCATTTGAATCTTGCCTAAAAAAGTCACTATAGGGGTGGCAAGAGCCTTAGCCAGTATCTGGAACCCCAAGGGTGACAGGTGCAAGCCATCTCTGGCAAAGCATCGTGATCTGTCGATCATGTCATCCCAGGCAGACAGATACTGGATCCCCTTTGAATGACACCAGAAGCTTAGCTAATTGTTAAAGTCAGTCATTTTGTCATTGTACTGTGGTATCATTCTGGATGCTGGCAGTATGCTACTCAGGGTCAGGGTCATACCGGCCTGGGCTATGTGATCAGAGAGCTCTTCCATGTCTCTTTTCATGTAATCCAGGGAGGTACATCTCAGGTCATTCACACCAACATTGACAATGGCAGATTCATATTTGTACTTGTTGTGGAGTGAACTGAGTGCATGCATTATGTGGCGGATCCTGGCACCCGACAGGCAGCTGACAGTAACTTTCTCCTTGTTTAGCCTGGTGAGTGGAACATCAGTGTCCCTGACTATAGAGTCACCTATGACTCGAGTGTTGGGTACATTGTTATTCCTTATGGGCTGTGGTTGACTGGCACACTGAGTTTGTGGGCTATGTGTTATTTGGGTTGTGTTGGGGGGTGGAGGTTGCTTGCATTTCTGCTTTGGAGGTCTCTGTTGGGAGGCCTGCATGAAATGGATTTGTAGGCATGTACAAGTGAAAAATATTGTCAATCCATGGGATTGGTGTGGCAACTGTCAGATACACACTTATGCTCCTCTGTTTAGATAGACACACATACACACACAGAATCCCTACCTAACTACACAAACTAGAGAACTCCGAAATTCACTCAAGCATCATGGCACAATTCTGACTTTTACAAGGCCACAGAATAATGTATTGTGGATTACATCAGCAGTGGATGTTTGGAGAGAAGATGCTGGGAGGCCTGAATGAAATGGACATGTAGGCATGTTCAACAGTCAAGATATTTCAAGTTCTGCATGTTACCAGATTGATGAGCGTGCAATGTGTAGTATGTGGTGGTTATGTTCCAATGTGCAGGTATATTTTAAGAGACAGCTTTACAAGCTATATGCAAGCAGGTGTCCACATTACTGCAACCATTTAAAAATATGAATGTGTATTGTCATTCTAAAAATGTGCATGGTATATAACACAGCATCTCTTATTAATTTATGTAATGTAGTTTATGTATTTGTGAACAAGTACTGAGTGATCAGGGTTGCAGTGCATGTCAGGAGGTAACAGATAACTGCATTGGAAATATGTTTCTTAGATAGGGCTTTCATTTTTTTATGTTTCCACATATAGGTTCATGGCATGAAAACTAAATGGAAAGTAAACAAAAGTAATGCATGCTCTTGTTCGCTTTGTATAGCACAACAGTAAGCAGCAGGTTTGCACAATGGCTGGCAAAGTGTTTGAGCATGTGATACACATTTCTATTGCTTTCACTGTTTGTTCATTGTTAAACAGTGTGGAAATGCAAGGCTCATTGCTAAAATGATGAGAGTTAGTGCTGAGTTTATGAAACACATTGACATATTTCCTTTTGAACCTAGATGATATAGGGTTCAAATCCAGGTGTTTATGATACTTTTAAATAAGTAGTAATAATGCAATTATATTATACTTTACACTACCTTCACCACATGTTATTGTGTGTTGACATAGTGTAGCATGTTTAAGCAGCATTGCATGAAGGTAACCGCACCAAGAATGACCCGGTCACTCTCACTTGGCTTTGGGGTGCAATGCCAAACTCTGTGCAAATATGCAGGCCAAAAAGTGAAGGGCTCAATTGCTTTTCTGGTACTTATGTGTGTTATGTGTGATTCTAATTTTTGACCAGATTATAGGATTAAAATGAGGTAGATAGGAAAGTGGTGAAATGGGGGGCAAGCAGGGGGAAGAACAAAGGGAAAATAATATAGGAATGTACAGGAGGGAGGGAGGAAAGAAAAATAACTATCAATTTCTTTAACAGTGTAAACTGAAAATATGTACAGAATATTAGTTGAATTTGGACCTGCTACCTCCACAAAGAGAAGCAACAACAATTGGACCAATTCAAGTGTGTTAAGAAGACACATGTGAAATGGAGAGCTATGTATGGGTGATATTTTTTTGTGGGACAGATGCTATTTTTGTTTTTTTACTTTAGTAAGAGAGGAATGCTGGGTAAGGGAAATTGGTATTTCTGTGTCAGGTCGGTTGAGTAGGCAAGGAAGCAAATGAAAACAGGACAAACAAGACAAGACACAGGGATGGTGAGGGACACAAATGGTTTGGGATACCATGATTAGGGTGAGGGAGGGGACAACACAAGCTCATGACCATCAAACATGGGGACAGTGAGAATCTAGTCATCACCCGCAAATCTGTCATCACTGTCCCCTTACTCCACTGGCTGCTGAAGTGCTTGACATGTTCTCCTTCTATGGACCATGACAGAGAGCTGCCTCTCCATCCAGCTTAGGCATACATCAATGGTGCTGAGCATGAGCCTACACACCAATGCTAGCATCTCCTGGCAGTTGAAGAAATCCTCACCTCTGCCAGTACTCCCTGAAGGTACCACAGCACCATTTGCTGGGGTAGTGCTACCTGAGGGTGCAAGTAGTACAGGGGCACCAGAGGCAGTACTACCAGGTTGAGCCACAGATGCGCTGGGCATTGGTGCTGCAGTAGGTGGAGCAGGGCAGGCTGACCCAGTAAGGTTGGCCTACCTTGATGTGCTTTGAAGCATTTAGTGATTTGTTATGGATGGATGACATGGAGGCATTTTGATGACACATAATAGAAAATAAAAAAGAGATAAGGACTGGGGTGAGAGAAAAAAATAAAATGAGTACCGTCATATGTGACATACAATGCATTATCACAATTATACAACTATTTTATCTGAACTATTATATTTAAGCATACATCCCAACAACTGCAAACTAAAATTACAGATTGATCAAGGAAATTCTTGCAATTTTCATATATGCTTGGCCTAATTATACAGATTAGAGCTAACAGCAAGGCATCTATTCCACTTGTATATAGTTTAATTTATGTAACATGATTCAAGAAATGCAGTATTGTATAGTTGTTACTCATAGTATTTGAACACACAATCTCTGACTACAGTCTTACACTTGACTCCTAATGTTGGTTTGTCCTACAGACCTATGCATGCATACTTGCTTTTATAGTTAAGATATGCATGCTCACTTTGCTTCTACTGTATAGAAAACAAAAACATCTATCCTTAACTTTTAAATCTACAATAATGCTTATCTTGTGCTGCCTACATACCACTTGCTTCCCTAAGTCTCTCCAAATGATTTGCATGAGCCTGCCTATAGGTTCATAGGTTCATAAGTAGGTACTAGGCTATCTGCCCGAAGGCATTTATAAGCCTAGCCAGAATGTGTTAACTTTCGCTGACCCCTTAGATTAGTTCCCTGTGCCTCTGTCCAGCAGAGCCACTGAAGTGATCCCCGGGGTAAACTTTACGTTTCCCATCCACTCATCAAGGTTTCTCTTGATGAGTGTTAGCGAGGAGCTCTGCCTAATGTAGACTGGAATCTTGTTCCAAAGCATGAGAAGTCTCTGGGACAGGAATCTATCCCTCCAGCACGTCCCATTTACTGTTGTGGTGAGGTTTAGATCCCTAGACCATGTGGCTCGAGGGGATATGGTTTTCTTTAGGTGGAGCATGTCCATCAATTCTGGGTTGGACATGCCCTTGTATGTCAGGCAGAGATCACCTCTGAGTAGGCGGTATGGAACCGAGTACAGCTGGAGTTTCTTCAGTCCAGCTGCATAGGGCATCTGTTTGAGGCCAGTGATCCTCTTGGTGTGGTACTTCTGTGTTCTTTCCAGCTGTTGCAGGTGTCTTGTAAGGTACATCCCAAATGGGGTGTTGTACTCTATGATGGGTCTTATGAGTGATGAGTAGAGGGGCACAATGACCTCTTTTAATGCGGATGCAAACCCTTTTGTGATTAGGTGGGCCTCATAGAAGGATTTTCTAACCACTTTGGCAATGTGATTATCAAAGGAGAGATTACTATTTACTTGGGTCCCCAGACTCCTTATTACGTCTTCCTTATTTAGGGGACTAGCACCTGTGTGGTAGTTTGTGGGTACTTTGGTTTTTCCAAAGGGGATGACTATGCAATTTTTGGCATTTAGCTTGAGGCCATGATTTTGACACCAGGTATCCATCTCTGTGAGACCCTTTTGGAGGATGTCTGTATCAGCCAGAGAGTCAATTATATCCCCTAGTTTGCAGTCATCTGTGAACTTGGTCAGCCATAGTCCTCCTGTGCTTGCCTGTACCTCTGAGAAGTATATGCCGAACAGGAGGGGTCCTAGGACTGAGTCTTGGGGAATGCCATCTGTAACCAGTTTAGAGTCGGACCTAGCTCCCACAACTCTCACCATGGGGGTTCTGTCCATGAGCCAGTTGGCAACCCATCTTGTGATGTAGGGGTTTATGTTTAAGCTGGTGAGCTTGTCTATAATACCAGAATGGTGAATGGTGTTGAAGGCCTTTGCGAGGTCTAGGTAGGCTGTGTGTATCCCCTTTCCCTCTCTATAGCCTTGGTAACTGTCTCAAAGAAGTCCACCAGGTTTAGGAGGCATGTTCTTCCCTTAACAAAGCCGAACTGGGTATGGTCCAGTGTTTGGAGGTTCCCAATGTCTCTGTTAATGAGTTCATTGATGATGCACTCCATAGCCTTGCAGACCAAGCTAGTCAGGCTTATAGGTGATAGTTCCCAGGGTCTGTTGTGGCTCCACCTTTGTGGAACAGAATAACTGTTGCTATGCACCACTCTATGGCTACATAGCCTGTGGAGAGGCTGAGTCTTAACAGTGTGTTTAGGTGAGGGGTTAGTTTGTCTTTGAGCTTGTGTAGGATGCAGCCTGGGACATCATCTGATCCCACTGATGCTGTGTTTTTGGCTTTGGAGAGGGCTGTTATAACCTGAGTGTCTGTGATTTCAGGGGCTCTACATTCTTCTGGTATGGTTATGGGTCCTCTTGGGGGTGAGAGGAAGGTGAGGTTTGCACTGAACCTGTCTGCCAGGATGTTGGTGATATCAGTCGGTTGAGTGTATTTTGTGCCATTCTGCACTAACTCCAAGCAGATCTGAGCATTGCCACTTAGATTCCTGACATAGCTAAAGAATGCCTTGTGGTTATCTTTGGAGTCCTTGGCAATTCTTCTTTCGAAGCTAGCCTTGGATAATTTTATGAGGGATCATAGTTTCTTGCTGATACTGATCAGGGATGTCTTCCTTTCTTGGGATTTTACTCTTTTCTGTAAAAGTTTCCTCCTTCTATTGTATAGCTTGTTTATGGCAGGGGTCCACCAGACTGGTTTCCTTTTCATGGAGGAGTGAGTCTTGGTTTTGCTTGGGATAGCATGATCCATGCATTCTTGTAGGTGCCCGTAGAATGCTTTAGTAAAGGATTTTGCAGCTTGGACAGCATTATCCTTTAGCATGGGGGCTTTGAGACTTTCCACCTTGGTCTTAAGTAAAGTGAAGTTTGCATTTGAAAAGTTTTTCACAGTGGTTTCCTTGTCTGAGGGTGGGGGCGTAATGTGGATATCCAGAGTGATTTGTTTATGGTCAGATATAACCAGCGAGGGGTTGACCACCGGTGTGGAACACTGATCGCCCATGTTGGTGATGACCAGGTCCAATATGTTGTTACATCTGGTGGAAGTGTTGACCAGTTGATCCAGGGCGTTTCAGTTTATAAATTCTAGGAAATGTTGGGCAATATTAGGGTGTTTGGTAGGACCTTTATGTTTCCCACTGTTTCTAGAAACATGGAATGGGGGTCCTGGGACATGGTGGATGATCTGTAGCAAGCTACAATTTGAATTGCAGTTTTGCCCATTGTTAGTTGCACGTGGATGATCTCTGATGCATCGTGCTGTGCCGCTAACCTGGAGGTGTGGGTATCCTTGATGAATATGGATACACCCCCTTCTTTTGTATTTCGATCCGGGTTCTGTGGCCGAATGTATGGTATGGGTTGTAGCCTGGTAGTGCTGGGGTGCTCTCTGGAGTCTTAAACCAGGTTTCTGTTACTGCACATATATCAATTTTCTCCATACTGAGGAGTGCCTCGAGTGCGTGCATTTTGAGGTTTAGACTTCTGGCATTGAGTAGCATTACCGTCAGTTTTTTGTTACTTGTGCTATTTATGGCTGTGGGTTTGTCTTTTGATCCTTGCCTAAAAAGGCACTATGGGGGTGGCAAAAGCCATGGCCAGTATTCAAAAGCCAAAGGGTGACAGGTGCAAGCCATGTCAAGTGAAGCAGCGTGGCTTGTTGAGCATGTCATCCCAGGTGGACAGACACTGGATCCCCTTTGAATGACACCAGAAACTTAGCCAATTGTTGAAATTGATAATGTTTTCTTTATACCGTGGTATCATTCTTGGTGAGGCCAGGATGCTACTCAGGGTCAGGGTCATACCGGCCTGGGCTACGTGATCAGAGAGCTCTTCCATGTCTTTTTTCATGTAGTCCAGGGAGGTATGGCACAGGTCATTCACACCAACATGGACAATGACAGAGTTGTATTTGTACTTGTTCTGGAGTGACCTGCGTGCTTGTGTTATGTGGTGGATCGTGGCACCCGACAGGCAGCTAACAGTAACCTTCTCATTGTTCAGTCTAGTGAGTGGGACATCAGTGTGCCTGACTATAGAGTCACCTATTATTAGAGTGTTGGGTATGCTATTTTGCCTTAAGGGCTGTGGTTGCATGGCACACTGGTTTTGTAAAGTATGTGTTTCATGGTTTGTGTTGGGGGATAGAGGTTGCTTGGATGTCTGCTTTGGAGGTCTCTGTTGCTTTTGCAGATTTTTATTTAGAGCCTCCGAGTATTTTATCGTGTATTTATGTGTGTTTTTTGCCAGTGCTGTTTTAATGGGTCTATGTGAGACTGGTGGTATGATCCAAGTATTTCCCTTCTCCTCTTGACTGTCTGATCCAGTCTTGGATTGAGAGAGCTTAGCCTCCAGTTTGGCTGTATAATTGCATCTCTCGCATGTATTGGTGTTTGGTGGTAGGAGGAGAGGGGTGTCTGTGTACCTGAGGCAGTTGTAACATTGTCTGAAAATACCCAGATTCAGTAGTTGGACTGGAGAGTACACCTGAAACTGCCCTTTGGACATGCCTGGATAGGTACATTGAACTGTTTTACTGATTGGCTGGTAAGGTCAAATAGAAAGCCTTGTCCTTCTGTACAGTATAGGGGGGTCTAGTGTTAGGGTTTATTAGTGCTTGCTATTAGTTTTGAGCAAGTGCTTGGGTGAGAAATGAATGGTTCAACTCAATTTCAGGATTAGCTGTGAAAAGAAAAGAAAACAAAAACAAAGAGAAAAGAAAAGAATTATGCATATCAGTCTTGCCTATATTTAGCTTTCTGTGCATGATAAATTCTCCTTATTAGCATATTTACACAACTGTGGATGTCGTTAGTTTGAAACTCATCCAACCACTAGTTGAATGCATCCCTCTTGTGCCTTTTTCGGTCATTGAAGTGGTGCCTACACTGTCTTCCAGTGTGTAGGATGCCAGTCACACTGGAACTGTGCCCTAAACTGGGCATCATCTCTTCTAATGCCAGACCTGTCTAATCCCAAAAGTAGAGCAATGGCAAATAATCAGTTCCCGCCAATTCCTGTTATTGAGTTTACTGGTATTGTGCAAACCCAAGCAAAGATGCCAGCAGGGTTTGTGTGATGTTAATCAAAGAGCAACAGTGCCAAACAGAGAGTAAAGCAGTTTTTGAAATTGGAAGGTTAATCTGACAGTGGACATTAGTTTGAGGGGTTGCCTGCAGCTGTAACTATTACATACTTTAAAGTTGCTAACATGCACTGGGGACATGAATGTCTTGACCTGACACATGTTTTTTGGCTTTATACACTGATAAAACTGATTTTACAGTGTGGGTTTCAAACCTATGCATAAGGGACAAAACATTTTCTTCCACAGCGGTGATTTTCCATCTTTGCCACTGAAGTGCTTTTCAGGCATAGTTATGAATCATTCATAAACACAGATGGCAGTTTGAGGTGTTAATCATGTATGTGTGTGACCTGATAAGGTCCTTGTATTTAAGGCCATCCAAGTCCAGATAGCAGAATTATACTAACAGAAACATTGTAGACAGTATACCTTCTGTCATACATCCGGACCTTCAAAACACAGTAAGGGTGGCTTATCCCTCCCTTTAAACATATAATTCATATCAGAACCACTATCTATGATTATGTCTAAAGTGCTATAAGTGAGATTGAATGTAATGTGAAATGGAACAACAGTAAAAATATCTGGAATTTCCTGTATTAGAGCCCAGAACCATGTGTATGGCAGCCCTACATTTACACCTGTTGCCACAAGACTGTTGAAATAACACTTATATATTTTCCTGTTCATTGCTATAAACTGGGCTGTCAAAACAGTAAAAATATGTTGCACTTCCTGCCTTAGAACCCAGGATCATCTGTACTACTGCCCTACACTCATGCCTGCTGCCGCAGGAATAGTTAAATGACAGATGCATAATTCCGTAGTGATTCTTAAGTTCTGTGTGTTAACTGCCATTCAATGCCACTTGGCATGTTTGTGCAGTGCCCAACAGAATTAATAGAATGTAACCAGTATAAAATGTTGACTGTCTGCATCAGGGGCAGCATGTGTTTGATGGCTGCAGATGTTGGGAAAGCTTGCTAACCATCATGCAACTTTGCTTAGCAGTGCTGGGTAATGGAAAGCAAAAACTGCAACAATGTATCGTTTTTTACCTTTACACTGTCTCCACCCTGTCTGCAAGTATTCTGTCTGTTTCCTGTGCGGGCCACTAGTCCATGTATGTGCAAATGAGATAAGTACAGCTAAACCTGACATTCACTGTGTTTCTCCATTTACCTTATCACTCACCGTGCAAACACTGGCATAACAAAAAAAAAAAAAAAGAAAAACCCAAAAAGGGAAAATTAGGTGAAATGAAGAAAATAAATCTATTAAATTAACAACACTACAGAATTTATGTTGATATACATTTATTTATTTATTTATTTATTTAGGTTTATTGACCAGGAATAGTCAAACTGAGCTGAAAATAGCCCCTTTCAGTGGAGGCACAGGGAGAAAAGCTCCAAAACATTAAACAGTACAATTAGAAATAAAAAGTACAGATGCAAATGTTCAAATAAAAAAAAATTACAGAAGCATATTCAAAAAATGAAATATTTCTACACAGGTATGTATTTAAACTCTCACTCCAATGGACCTTCAAAACACAACAAGGGTGTCTTATCCCTCTTTGCCATAAAACAGCTTTCCAGCAGAGAATTAAAATCATTGTGCATACAACCAACTGCAGCATCATCCAAAGTATTAACAAAATATATGACAGCTGTTTATACATGTATTAATTTCAGCAGTAGAGCACTGAGTGATCACACAACCAGTTATGACTATTGCTTGCAAAAATGCAGCTCTGTGTTATCTCTCTGTGTTTGTTGCCCATTCTTGTCTTATCAGACCAGTAATCTGAGACATGCAGTCTGTAAGGCATTTTGTATCATTGTCCTTAAAATGTGTGAGGATACTAAATAACAATAATATACATTTGTAAAGAAATTAAGGGGATGATGGATGTTACCAAACAGAAGCTGCAAAATATGTGATGGCTACTTACAATTAAAACCTTGATACGATTACTTCTACACTTTGTAAGTCTAACCTGGCTGACACACCCACTGGAGTTAGGGAAGTCTGAATTGCTGCTGTGTTTTCCTTCTCCCTAACAGTAATCATTCACAGTTGCAATCCATTAACAACAAACACAGAGGGAGTGCCTGCACTATGTTTACAGCTGAAACATGAAGCCAAGTATTTGGGATTCAGCAATTCTAATGAGTTCATACATCATTTTCATATTCACTGTGTTCACAGCCCTGAGGCTACACTATAAAAAGGGAACCATGTAGCTAGGGAACCTGAAGGTGAGGAGACTTGTTTATGTGGATAATACAGAAGAAGATATTACTTTGGGATTTATCTGTGCAGAAGACCACTGATCTTGATAAGGTATGCTTGCATTTTTCAACTAAATACTGCATATGCTGAAATGTCAGTAAGTAAAATCTGTTTATACACACACACACACACACACACACACACACACATATATATATATATATATATATATATATATATATATATATATATATATATATACATTAGCAAGTGCTACTTTTATCTGTAAACATTTCTTAGAAGTTTACGGATGGCATAGGCATGTTTTTCAGGGCATTTTACTTTCTCAGATGCATAGCCTTATTAACTCTCATCACAAGTGTTAGTGTTATAACAGTTTTTCCCTGCACACTTCTATTGTTATATACATAAAATGTAAATGTCCTGTAGTGTCAATGAAACAGGGATGTTAGCCTTCTAGGATGGACCATACACACCTCTAGGGGAGTGCTGGCTATATGTAAACATGACTGGCAATTGCTTAAAATGTAATGTTCTGTGGTAAAAATGCAGACATGTTTCAGGGACAGTTTATCTGATAGCACTTTTAGAATTTCACTGATGGCCAGACCTCCCAACCGTTCCGAATTACTCGTTTTTTACCGAGTTTTGGGGTCCAAATGAAGGTGTGCCACGATTCCCGAGTGGCACCCCTTCATTTCCGATTTTTCTTTTTTTAAAGTTTCACGCTGTCGGAGCTGACGTCATCACGTGCGCAATGACGTCAGCACCGTCAGGCTACCAGCCAGTCGGAATTGAGCTCAAGGAGCTTGTTGTAGCATCATTTCCGGCTTTCTGGCGGTTAACTTTTAACCGCGAAGCTGAAGATAAATGCATGGCAGCAGTATGGCGTGGGCGAAGTGGCGACTCAAATCCCAGCTCTGTACTCGGTGCCCGGAGCTCCCTTCCTGTTTCAGAAAGCCTGGACTAGAATTGTGTCAAACCTACTGGCTGGACTACCACCAACCTGGATTTATTCCCCCTCTGCCTTTCCTCTTTTTTTTTTTTTTACCCCTGAAATCCCCCTATACTCTCCCTTCTCCTATGGCGGAGACTAAAATAATTTACCACATTGATGAGGAAGAAGCTCCGTACCTGGTAAAATTGCCTGTTCCTCCAGAAAAAGTCACTTTGGCAGATTTTTAAAATGTCCTTAGTAATCGGCCTGTGCAGAGCTACAAATTCTTTAAATCCATGGATCAGGATTTTGGGTGAGTCTTCTGTGCGCATCTTTTATGGGTGTTGGAAACCGGGTGGTTTGTTTTAGTGTGGGATGGGTGAGAGGCTAAATGCCCTCGTTTGAAATGCCTTGCGAATTAATGGCCACCTGTTTTTTGTTAAATTTCACTTGTTCGTAGAGCTGACACTAAGTGATAAATGTTTAGGAATAGCTAAGGGGAAATGCAGTTCCTGTGGGAATTTGTGAATAATAGAAATATTACACGCTGAAGAATTGCTGCTATGTGTGTTTTATGTCCGGTTTATGTTTGCATGTGTGTCAGTGTTTGTGTATACACCTTCCTGGTTCGTTTCTGCACTATTAGTGTGTTGTCATGCCACTGCCTATAGTACTTTTGATGTCTTATATTTGGTTGCAGCCTGGGTTTCGAACCCAAAGTGGGTTGTGTACATTCTGAGAGCCTATGTTTCACCTTTTCTTGAACGGTGGTGATGACCACCGTGTTTTCTCCGGAGGCACTTGAAGTTTATTGTCACAACTATGGGCGTAACAGATATTATCACATTTCAATAAAAAATAGTAGCACAAATAAATTGTGTATAATTATTCACAAAGCAAAGTGATGCTATACATAATGGTTTTACTTAAAAATAAAAGTAAATCTGATCTTAGGGCAGCTCGTACTTTGACAGGATCCTGCTTTCTCTCAAGTGCATGGAGCGAACAGTTTTAATATCTGCGTTTTGCTGTAATTTTGCAGTGTGTTTTTGTGTAAGAAAAGCTTTTATTTTCAGTTGCTTTTTATTATTATTATTGTACTTGGTGCGCCCTTAGTCTTACACCGTCACCTGGGTCAGTGGGAGGAAACCTATTAGGTTTATGTGACGTTTCAAGATATGTCAGTTAGTCTTAGATTCACTTGTGTATTAGAATTTAATAGCTTGCTTGCATGTGGTGTGTCTTACCTTGTATTAATCTAGGCAGAGTGAGTGGTTACTTAGGCTAAGTTATATTTTGTCTTAGCAGATTCCCTCTGTGTCCCACACAGAGATAAGAAAAATACTTCTGCTAACAGGCAACAGTACTTCATTAATCCTGGCTGCTGCAGCGTGATCAATATTGAAGGTGCAGTTTGGTTGGACTTAGATTCGCTTGTGTATTAGGCAGTTACAGTAAGTGAGTGCAGATCTCCATGAGTCACTTTTGTATTAATCTGGCAGCTAACAGCTCATAGATTCCTCTGTGACCGACTGGTTATATTTGGTGGTATCTCATTATACTATGAGATTCCTGTCTTAGCAAAGACTGTGACTGAAGAGTGTGTGATGCAGCTCAGACATTATATTAATCTAGGCAGATAACGGCTCACAAATAGCCGCTGCAGCTCGGGGATTGACAGGAGGTGTGTGTGTGTAAGTAGACTTTTATGATGGAAATGTTCTGAATTGGGCAGTTGTTTTATTACTGGTTCATGCATTTTGTTTCATTGCCTACTGAAAAAATGTTCAAACAAATTTAAAATGTGCTCTAACAAGTGTGCTGTATTATACAAGGAATATAATTTACTAAAGCCATGTATGTTTCTTGTTTTGTGTGCAAGGGGCCAGTGATTTGAAAACAACCCAAAAGGTAATCTTTAACCACCACTGGCCACTGCGGCCAGATGTAATTTCTTTGGATGTGGTGCATGTTTCAATGCTATTTTAATGAATGTGAGTTTCAAGGGTAGAGAAGTTTTAATGTCAAATCTATTTTCACTGTGAGACAGTTTAACAGGTGTCTATTGGTGTTTGTCCATTGTGCTGTAAAGTGTAAAAATTAAAACCCAAATCATTGTAGAAGTAAAGCAGTGTGCACATTAGTGTTTATAGTAAATGGGGTATAATAGCCAGGTAAAGGGACACTGGGAATGGCTGCAGGGTGACTCTGCCATATTTTGTTTGCCTGTTCTTCAATTTGCACGAAAGTTGGTATCCCACAATTCCACGGGAGTGCGGGTTATAATTATGTATGCAAATTTTATGTTAAACAGCATACAGATTTGTACCTATTTTTCATGGGCCTTGTCCAGATTTTTGATGTTTCAAGGTTGAGAGGTATGCTGATGGCATGTAACAAAATGTGTCATTTGCCAATTGTTTTGGAGTGGGGGAGCAAAGTTGCATTTCTGTTTTGACACAAACAAGATTTTGCTATTGCTACTCTCCTTGTTTTGGATCCAACCTTGCTATGTGTGTGATTGCAATAAGTTACAACCACACAATTCTTTTTTCTTATATTTGAATATCTTGACTGATTTATGTTTCTCCAGTGGCTAAAAGTGAAATACTACCTTTTATATGTTATATTGAAGTAGAACTTTATTTATGTGATACTTTCTCTGTGGCACAGGGTAGAAGACAAGTGAGTTTCTGATCAGAGTACAGATGAGCCAGGGTTCAAATCAAGATGATTGTCCCTAGGAGTTCCACCTGTGTCCCTCACTGACATGGGTGATGGGTGCTGACTGAGAGGTTTTTTGGTGATAAACTCTTGGCTAGGCTTGTAAGGGCCTCAGGGCCATTAGCCTGGTAACATCATATGATCCTGTGATACGCATGTGTATTATCCTTCTTTTGTGTTTTATATTACCTAGGACTATGGCATCCCAATCCCCAACCCGCTCCCTACAGTGACCCCAAAAATAAAGCAATTGTGGAGCATTTAGGCATCATGGTGCCCTTCTGCTTGAGGAGGAACATGAGGATATATCTAGCAGAATGCAAATTTGGCAGCAGATAGTTGCTGATGTGAATGCAGTAGATGACCAGAGCAGCACATATGATCAGGTGCAGCATTAGGCCACTGACATGATTTCATCAGCCCAGAGGAGAGCAACTGCAGAGTCCCATGAGCAGATGCCTTCCAGGGGAGCTGCTACAGATCCACCACTGACACCAAATGAAGAGTTCCTGTCCACTGTCAAGGATCCAGACAGCTCAATGGAAAGTGCACAACAGCATGTCACTGACATTTGTGCTGCTGTTTTAGGGAGGACAAGTATGTCTCAGGAAGAATGTCTAGGTAGGCTTACCTATCTCAGTTGTTAAATACTTCTTGTATAGTAAAATATTGCCAGCAATACTTAAGTTCTGGTTAACATTAAATTTGTTTGGTAGAGAAGGAATAGTTGTAGACCGATACAGCTAAAAATGCATTCTGGTTGATTACACATGGGCTTGGGGTGGATATGTCATCCAGGTTCTTGTTAAAAGTATCATTAATGTACATATAAATGGCAAAAAGTTTTAACCCAGTGTTACTGTTCATTCTGATGATGGTGCCCTTACCTTTTGCTTAACTTCGTCCAGGACCATCCAGCATAGGGAGCCTACAATCATCTACACATGGTAAACCAAACAGTTTTATGTCAGTACTGATGAGCAGTTCAATGAAATATTTAGTTTGTGGTGTTGGTTTCAGGACTTTTTTGTGTACTGTCTGTAATAGTAGCATCACTGTTAGTTTGTTAGCATATATTGGACTATAGTAGTGTAGGTAATAATTTTTTCCTGTGTTTGTTGCTTATTATCACAGGTGATCCTGACAGTGAGACAGTATGGGACTCCTACCACCTGATGTCAGAGTATCAAAGACACAGGTGAGGATTGTGGCCAAACAGTGGCACAGTCGGGTTGTGCAGAGGTTGAATCTGATACTGAGGTTAACATTCAGCCATCCCCTGTAATTCCATCAGACACAGCCAGTAGACCTACGCCAACCCATTCCAATGATCCCTCAGATACTGGACGGGTGAAGGATGAGGCATTTGATCAGGGCAGTATGGTTACTGTGACTTCAGTTCCCATTGACTCTGGCCATAGCCAAAATGTGGGTGAGGTGCCACATAGGTGGATTGTTAGGGGTGCTCAGAGGAGGCCTACTATCCATCCTCCACCTGATACATTTGTGTCTTCCCATGCCACTCGATGTATGTTTAGAGCTGTCATGGAGGTGAAGAGACATTTAATAGGTCCTCCAGAGAAATGCTTAGGGTTGGAGATGTGGCACAGGCTGACATGCTTGACTGCCTTCACCGTGTTACTGATTCAATGGATTGGATGAATGAAATGTTGGAATGGGTGGTGTTTGTGATGGAACATCTGCTGGGAGGGGGACAGCATCCACATGGGCATAGATCAGCAACATCAGTTACGTTCAGGTAGCAACAGTGCATCTGACCTTAGGTATGGATGTGCCAGTGCAACCCTTGGCAGAGCCAGTTCTCGTGGTTGGGTACAACAACAGTGAATTGCCATCTCTACCATGCATGGCTCACACCTGTCCAACATACCAAGATCTAGAGCTAGCACAGAGCTTGGCTGTGTTCCTACAGGCACTCACACACCAATTTCACCTGAAGGACCCACACAGACACACACACACAACAGTTACATGGTTCAGCCGTGAAGATTAAAGCTCATTCTGTCTCACTGGCCATTTGTTTCATTATCCAAATGTATGTCTTCTTCTTTTGCTTACTCACATGCACTCACTTACCTTTTGTGTCAGCCTAGGCTTCCTGCCCCCCCCCCCCACACACACACACAAAACACAACTCATATGCACTCACTTACCTTTTGTGTCAGCCTAGGCTTTCTGTCCCCCCCCCCCACAAGCACACACACACAAAACACAACTCACATGCACTCACTTACCTTTTGTGTCAGCCTAGGCTTCCTGCCCCCCCCCACACACACACACACACAAAACACAACTCACATGCATTCACTTTCCTTTTGTGTTAGCCTAGGCTTTCTGCCCCCACACACACACACAAAACACAACTCACATGCACTCACTTACCTTTTGTGTCAGCCTAGTATTCCTGCCCCCCCCCCCCCACACACACACACACACACAAAAAACACACTGTGCAAGTTATGATAACTGTCATATCCTTGTTTTGTAGCTTTTGGATTCAGGGATAAATAAGATTTGTGCCTGATGCTCAGGGTGCATGACTGACTTAGTGCTTAGTATATCTGCATTTGTGATGTTGTTTTGCTATTGTACTTTTGACATATTTTGGTCTTAGAAAATTAGACAGCTGATAGAATCAGAACATTTTTTTGCATCAGTATTTTTAATAATCTTTTGAGGGTTGTGAAGTCTGAAACTGAAATGTGTCTCATTACGTTCTAACTTCTCTTTGTAATGATTTACCAGTCCAAAAGTATGAGGCCAAACTGAGGACATTCAGTGACCATCAGTACTTTTGAGAGATATGAATGTGTGAATCTTTGACACCTGAGGCCTATTACTTGATAGAGGACATGTATTCACATAAGTCTCTGTTGTAGCATGTTAAAGTCATTGTTGTACAAACCACTCACCTTTTACTTACTTACATTACCAAATTACATCATTTAAGGATATGCCATTTATTCGTATTATTACACAATTCTGTTTTAACATTCCAAGTTCAACACTTACCTTATAAATCAAGCAGTTGCAAGTGTTTTAGTTCAAGGCTGACTCTGTCTGATGCAAGCAGTATACAGCCAGTACATGGGGAGGTTAAAATTGTGAGAGTTGCCTGGCATCAATGTTACTATATGTATGTGCACAGCAGGAAGGTTTTAGCCCCATTGGTCGTGGTTGACTGTGCTATGCATTGCCACTTAGCCAATATGAGGGCATATTGAGCATGCTTACATCTGACTACACCCACAGCTGCTGTTGCATCCCCCTTCTGACTCCTCACCTCTGTGTGGCTATGGTGACCTTGGCATTGGTGGTGGGATGTGTGCCCTTTTCCCTTGTTGATCCTGCTGAAGCTGCTTTCTCTGGGTGATGTGTAGCATGGCATAGAGAGTGAATATTTCAGTACATGTACATGGACTGTACTGCAGGGCTTCCCTGGATGCATCTAGGCACCAGAACCATGATTCAGCAGTCCAAACACAAGCTCTATGACAGTTCTGATTTGAGTGTGTGCTTCATTATGGCATACTTCATCAGGTGTGCACGCATTTCTGATTCAGTGCATATATATATATATATATATATATATATATATATATATATATCTGTGTGTGTGTGTGTGTGTGTGTGTGTGTGTGTGTGTGTGCATTATATATAAATATATATATATATATATATATATATATATATATATATATATATATATATATATATATATATATGGGTCTAGGACTATTTACTGAAAACACAATTCACTGAAACACATTTCACTGAAAGTTATATATGGCCTTTTCCCCACTGTAGTGCTACCCTGTAGTTGGAATATATAGTAAGGGGGGTGTGGGGGGTATAACCCCCCACCTATTTTAAATAATTTGAACTATACACATGGATACTTGCAATTTCAATAAATTACTCTTTTCTAAACTTAATATATATCCAAACTATGTAGGGGGGCTACATCCCCACTTTTAATGTGGGCGGTGCCCCCACTCCCCTTACTATATATACTAACTCCAGGGTTACACTACAGTGGGAAAAGGCCATATATAACTTTCAGTGAAATGTGTTTCAGTGAATTGTGTTTTCAGTGAATTGTGCTTTCAGTGATTTGTGCACAATCAAATGTGTTTCTGTGAAATGTGCTTTCAGTGAATAGTCCTAGACCCATATGTATATATATATATATATATATATATATATATATATATATATATATATATATATATATATATATATAATATATTTATGTAGATATACATATATAGATATATATTGATATGTAAGTATATAATTTGATGGTTAATTATTGGGAAATTTGGACTGGATAGGAACTCATTTTCACTGGAGGTGTGGGGAGAAAAGCAATGTAGTACAAAACATTTTAAGAACAATAGTTTTATTATACAAATAACATCTACATTTTAATTTTATCAAATTAGACTAGACATAATAGGAAAGCATTGGTTAAAATAGATTCAAGTTATTGTCAACAATTTAATATTTAGAGACATTTTAGCCAGTTTATAGAGAAATTAAAAGTAAATTAATATAATACGAGCAGGAATTGCAATATGAAGTAAAAATAGGTAGGCTTATAGTATATTTATATAGAAAAGAAAGAGAAAAAAAAGATAGAAGTAAGGAAGTGGATGAAGAAGGGAGAACAATGCATGTCCCATATCTATCCTCATCAACAGAACCTTATCCGAAAATGCTATCCCCTCCCTCTGGAAAATATCTCACATCATCCCACTCCATAAAGGTGGTAGCTCCTCAGACATATCCAACTATAGACCCATTGCCATTCTTTCCCCACTAGCCAAAATAATGGAGAAATGTGTACACAAGCAACTAAAGCAATACTTTACACAGAATAGCTTACTATCCAACTCCCAGCATGGTTTAGATCATACCACAGCACCACCTCAGCCCTCCTTTCCTTTACTAATGCCATAAACCAAAACAGGAATGACAATAGGCTAACCTCCACCCTTTTCTTGACCTATCAAAAACCTTTGACATGGTCAACCATAAACTTCTCATTCTTTCACTAAAATCTATTTCCCTCAACAAGCCTGTTATCCAGTGGTTCCAGTCCTAGCTGACTGATAGACAACAGGCGGTACTATGCCAGGGCAAACTCTCCAGCCAGCTACCTCTCACACTTGATGACCCTCAAGGGTCCATAATAGGTCCACTACTCTTCTCTGTTTTTATCAACAACCTTCACACTGCTATCCCTAAAGCTACCTGCATTCAAGATGCAGATGATTCCACTCTGATCTTCTCAGCCACTTCCCCATCCGAACTGCAAACCTTAACCCAAAATACATTTAACACTATTGAGAACTGGCTCACCAACCAATGCCTACTTCTGAACCCCAATAAAACTAAACTTCTACTCTTCTCCCCCACTAGTAGATCTAACACACATTCATTCTGAGTCACATCTAACAATGGTACCACTATTTCCCCAGATCATCACACCAAACTGCTAGGGGTTATCATAAACAATAATCTCAAATTTGACTTACAGTTCAACAAAACCATACAGACCATCAATAAGAAGCTTGGATCACTGTATAGAAACAAGACATTTTTAACCCCACTGGCTAGGATTGCAATTGCCTGATCACACCTACTCTCTACTCTTTTATATGCCTCGCCTGTACTCTCAAACCTCAATAAATCCGAACTAGGTAAGCTGTGCCATAGCTGCAATCATATTGCCAGATTCTCCACTGGCTCCACCTATAGAACCCACCACTGCCATAACCTTAAACAACTAGAGTGGCTAGAACTGCCCAACATAATTCAATTCAATCAACTCTTAATAGTGCACAAAATTTTGTACCACCCTGAGGATACCCCCTTACTTAAAAATATTATTATGCCATATAGCAACCTGAGATCCCTACAGTCAGCCAACAAACTACTGGCCCAAACCCACAAAGCTAATAACTCTGCTGGTGAATCCCTGTTTGCCAACTTTGTTGGCAAAACCAGGAATTTGTTGCCAAACTATATAACCCTACAATTCTCCAAACATCTCTTCAAAAAAACTCAAACAGTATCTCAAAGTGAATTGGCTATGCCCATGTACCAACCCAGATTAAGTTATTAACTGAAAGCATATTTTGTAATTATCATAACTTGTAACTACGTCACCAAGCTCTGCTTCCAATCTGATGTCTCTTACTTTTAATTGTGAATGTCCATGAGAATTGTGAGTCCCTACTAGGGAACATTACTAAGCCATTGTATATAATCACTTTGTTTTTATAATCGTTTGCTAACTTCTGTGTAATCTATGTAAGTTTGTCTATGTGGAGCTTTTCTCCCCGGGCCTCCACTGAAAATGGACATGTATCCATTCAGACTATCCCAGTAAACAAATGTAAAATAAAATAAATAAATAAACAAGGAGTATAAGGTGTGAATAGATATTTGTTCACATTTAGGGATATAGTTTATCCTGGTGTTGAGCAAGAACAGCACCATCTTTTGGCTAAGAAGTATTTCTGAATGGTTTTGAAGAATGAGAGGGTGGGTCTTGATGGACTGGATACAAGTAATGCTTTCCAGCATGGTATGAATGTAGAGTGCCCAGTAGATTTTATAGGTTTGTGGACAGACAGCAGTTTGTGGTCCTTGGATTATAATGACCAACTGGGAGCATAGTTGTGTTGAATGTTATTTAGTACTGGACAAACCATGATCCTAGATAATGTATAATGTTACAAGTGGTAAGAAGTTGTGTATATGTTAGTGGATGGAGTACTTCTGACCAATTTGGCCTTTTTAGTGCTATACAGTGGTTGGATCGAAAAGGGGTATTTGCTGTAGATTTAGTAAGTTTGTTGTAGCATTGCTCAGGTTAGTAAAGATGGGAGCACCATAAAGATGTGTGGGCAGGAGAAATCATTGCATCTGTGAGAGAGATTTGGCTCTGTAAAGCGTGTGGGCAGGAGACGTCGTTGCATCTATGAGAGAGGTTTGGCTCTGTAAAGCGTGTGGGCAGGAGAAGTCGTTGCATCTATGAGAGAGGTTTGGCTCTGTAAAGTGTGTGGGCAGGAGAAGTCATTGCATCTGTGAGAGAGGTTTGGCTCTGTAAAGTGTGTGGGCAGGAGAAGTCATTGCATCTGTGAGAGAGGTTTGGCTCTGTAAAGCATCCCTATGGTTTTACGTTTTTTACTTTTTCTTCTGCAGTTTCCTATGTGCAGGTTGAATTTAAGGTGATCATCCATCTTCATCCCTAATAATTTACTATGAGAACTGACTTCAGTGGTTGTATTACCCAGAGAGAAGACTTAAACATTTTGTTATGAAGAGAAAGGGTCTGGGGAAAAAGTAGTCATTTTTTTAGGGTTGAGCATGAGGTGAGTTGAGTTACAAAGCCATGTTCCCGTGTCTGCTAAGCTTCCCGAGTATTTTTTTTTTTTGGAGCTGTGTTTTGTTTTCAGATGTGCAAATGAGTGCAGAGTCATCTGCATACTGTATTAGGGAGATCTATTGTGTAGTGGGTGATGATGGCAATTTTAGAGGAGGCGACCAAGGATAGAGCCTTTTGTGGTATTTCGCTGGTGATGTGAAGTATGGAGAGAGGGTAAGTGCCATTTTACTGACTGATGCCTATTGGAATGTAAATACTATAACTCGATATCTTGGTGAGCACTTTTTTTTTATTAAAATTTGAAAAATGACATCACAATGTCACACAATGTAAATAGAAATATAAGTAAAAATATGTGAAGAAGAAACCAAATAAAACAATAAAAACTAATGGTGAAAATTTTTGATTGTATCCATACATTCTGTCAAGTTAGGTAACTTGTAGAAGGACTGTATCAAATGTTTTGTGTGTAGACAGTTTCATCCTTAATTATAGATCATTAGGGGGGATATTTGTGAATAGGGATTAAAGTTTTACAACTGTTATTTCGTCTTTGGGTATACTGGCAATGACCTTGTGTGTTTTCATAGTTGACTACTAAACTAATAACATTTTATCATGGCATTCCTGTCTATGGTTAATCTAAGTTTGCAGACTGTAAATTGGATGTTCGATCTTATACTGACTCTCAATTGCTTCAACATGGGTTAGATCATGTAAACTGTCAGGCATGTCCATTGGATGCAAATCAGTATTAATTCTGTTTACTCATATCTCATCAGACCTATTATTCAATATAATGCAACTTTGGACATGCTGGTGTAAAGTTTGAGACACCACAGGGATCTGTAATTACAATTTGAGGCCACTGACCTTTTTACTTATCGGACAGACTTGCTGGAATTGTTTGAGCCTTGAACACTCGCTGGCATACTCAACATGCTCTTCCTTCACAGAACAAGATGGTACTGCAAATTCCAGGTTAAAGGAACTAAACCTTCATCAACATATAAGTAAGACATGGACTGGTAGCTTGATATCCATCACTTCTGGAACAAACTTCCACAGTGTGACAAGAAGAACAGTACCCTGTCCTACCCTCAAGGTAAACCTAGATAATTGGATAGGCAGTCTCAAATTCTTCCCTGGTCTGTCTTGTGTTCCCCTCCTTCAGCCTGAAGAGAACTTTTGAAGAGGGATTTTGGCTAGGTTTGTAGTGGTCTGCAGACTGAATGCTTGATACTTAACTATGAACATAAAGTCATTGTCAGAATATGTCCTCTTGGCTTCTTAAATAACAGATGTTATTATGGACACCGTTTTCCTTAGTCCAGCCACTATTCAAGCTGACCTATAACCCCTAACCTATTTCCCTTTTTTTCAGTTACTTGTGATGTAGTAGTCATGTTAAGTATTGTGTTCTCTAACTCCTGTAACTAGATAGGTAAGGGTTCTGCTTTAACAGCAGTCAATGTGAGTGTGTGTGTTCATTCAAATAATATTTAGGGCAGGAAGTTAGCATAATGATTAAGGTGTTTACCTTACAGACACAAGATACAGGGTTTGATTCTCACATGGAATGATTAGCTTGGCTTCAAATGGCTCATGAGAGCAGGTAGCCTAGTACTAATCTATGAACCTATCAACCATGAACTTGTAGGATATCACCCCTAGTAAACACCTGATACAGCTGGGAGGTGTGCCAGATATGTGAGTTGTGGTAACTGCCTGGGTTGTCAGCACACACATTCAAGATGATTTCCTTAGCATTACACATAAGTCTGCAGTTAATAGAGTGGAAGCCCTTTCTACTTATGTAGACCCTTTCCTGTTACCCGGGTGGTGCCTTAATCTCTATGTGTACAATCTATAGCACCCAGTACTTCAGGTTTGTGTGCTACAGAGTAGAACTCCTGCATATTTGTGGTGCTGTCCTCAGGAGTATGAGGGAAAATATATGTGGTCACTGCATGTTGGAGCATAGCACTTAGGAACTGATACCACTCTCAGCATGTACCCTGTTGGCATTCAAAAGAATCTTGTAGCTAAAGTTTTAAGTGCAGAACATACCTGTCAACTGGTATGGGTTCCCCTTGGTTTGCCCTGTGTCTGAGTTAACGATGACATAGGTTTGAGAGTTCCGGTAGTGTGCCTCTATCTACCCTGTAGTGACCTAATATTTCCACCTCATGTACATTGTGATAAGTTAACTAGGGTCTGAAAACTCTTCTACTTCTTGGCCGTGGTCTATTAGCAGCAGCAGCAGCATAGACTTCAGCCTGTTGTACAAACACATGAATTAAAGCAACAGCAGCCCCTAACATTGTTTCTTTGTAGACTCCCTTCCGTGGCTATATTCCAATAGGTTTTAAATTCGTAGGGAAAACCAGCACTGAGTTTACACTGTTGCTTTATAGCTTGTTGAATAGCTCCTCCATCTTGGATTGGTTGATTAGTATACAATTCAGCTGCTTAGCATGCCACAATGTTTACCGTGGTTGTGCAGTTCTACACACTGTGCACAGCTACTTACTGAATAGAAAACAGTGTGCTACCGTGATACGCACACGGTGTTAGTAATCATGTAGGGTTATTGAATCTGCCCTATTGTTTACGCATCCAACGTCATGAAGTTTCAATGTTGCATTCAAGACATCTGTGAAACAAAGCACTGTTAGCCTCTGAAACTTTGTTCTTTCTTCTTTCTCTTAGTACGTTGAGATGCTGTTCATGGTATTCATTCCAGATACCCTTTAAAATAAGGTTGCTCTTTATTCCATTGAAGTCTTGTCTTTCTGCGTGCTTTTGCTTCAGATTATCTGTACTGGATACCTGGAAAATGAATGAGCAAGTTTCATTAAAGAGGAAAAAGCATGAGGATTTGTAGACATATTGTTTTAAACTCTGTCCTTTTAGAACCAGATGATTTCTATACCAGGATTAATTTTATGCTGCCTATTAGTTATATTCAAAAATCACAAGGGCACAACTTGCATGGTTTACTTTAATGCAGGTTTCGGTGTGCTGAGTTTCTGTTTTGGAACTTTGCTCTTCAATTATTTGCACTGGATTTTCTGTAAGTGGCTGAGCGTGTTCCCTGTTGATATGTTTTGCTTTTGTACTTCACTCGATGTCTAGATTATGTCTCGGCAGTTGGATTTGTATGTGCCTGTATTTTCAGATGCAGTGGTTAATACATCAAGACAGTGATGGGTCAGTAAAGACAACATTCAAAATGGAGACCTTGAACACTTCTTCTGTAAGAACCTGCTTACCAGCTCAGACCTGGAAGCACCAGGTACTGTTATCTATGCATTTTATAATGGTGCTGCTAGTACAGAATAAAACTGGAACATTTGTACTGCTTTTTTCGTTTGGAAAATCTTTCAGTAAAGAGAAACAGTGTTATTGGCAACATCCTTTCATGTCAGCCAATTTGCAAAGTACTGGAGTACTTTGGAGTCTTAATATGTTAAAAAGACTAACTTTTAGTTTATATAAAGATAATTTTGTTTAACAAAAAAGATAATATTTTTAGGGCTTCTATGGACTTGATAAGACTGATTATTCAGGAATTAGTGGCAGCTACGTATGAAAGATAACATTCTCAAATGTGAAAAACATACACAAAGACATGTTTTTTTCTCCAAGGTTGCATAAATTCAGAGCAGATAAAGAAATTAAACTACATACTGATAAAACTTTAAAAAGGAAGAAATCAAAAGTTTACAATGAAAAAGTGACTTGTTAAATAAGGCTTTTCAAATAATTTCATAATGAGATGTTTGCTATTAAAATAAAGGCAATAGAGACATTTCTACATCTGTTGATATATCTGTTTCAGAAGCAGAAAATGATCTTTTATTTAATGATATTCAAAATCCACAAAATGTGTACTTTAAAAGACATGGAGTAAAGTTCGCAGTAAATCTGTCTGCTAATATATCGGCTATATCCTTGTGCACAGAATACATGTATGTTTTATTAAATTATATTGAAAATACACAAACTGTGTACTTTAAAAGATGTGGAGTAAAGTTTGCAGTAAATCTGTCTGCTAATATATCGGCTATATCCTTGTGCATAGAATATGAGATATTATTATTGATGAGTTCAGTGCATTGTTGGACATTATTCCCTTAATTTCCTGCACAGCTGAAGAACCATTTGTGGATTCCTTTAGTATCTGTACTGACCTCAAGCTCATACTCTGCTTTATATTTTCTAATAGTGTTCTTAAGTTTCTTGTTGGCATGTTGAATTGTTCATAGGTTCATAGGTTCATACTAAGCTATCTGCCCTAGGGCATTTATAAGCCTAGCCAGAGTATGTTTGGCTTTCGCCACCCATTTTAAATTAATTTTGCTATGCCCTTTTTTGAGGTTAGTATACTGCGCCTCTGTCTAACAGTGACACAGAAGTGATACCCGGGGTAAACCTATGATCTCCCATCCACTCATCAAGATTCCTCTTGAAGAGAGTCAATGAGGGACTCTGCCTAACCTGAACTGGGATTTTATTCCAGAGTGAAGGGAGCCTCTGGGTTATGAATCTGTCCCTCCAGCATGTCCTATTTATTTCAGTGCTGAGGTTCAAGTCTCTCGAGCGTGTAGCTCAATGGGATTTGGATTTTTTGAGGTGCAGCATGTCCCTTAATTCCGGGTTGGTCATGGCTTTATACTCAGGCACAGGTCGCCTCTGAGCAGGCGGTATGCCACTGAGTAGAGCTAGAGTTTCTTTAACCGGGCAGCATATGGCATCTGTTTGAGCCCTTTGATCCTGTTGGTGAGGTACTTTTGGGGTCTTTCCAGTTGCTGCAGGTGTTTGGTAAGGTACATCCCAAAAGGGGCATTGTACTCGATTATGGGCCTGATGAGGGATGAGTAAAGAGGCACAATGACCTCCCCTAATCTAGATGTGAAACCCTTCATGATTAGGTGGGCTATATAAAATGTTTTTCTAACCACTTTGGCCACGTGGTTGTCAAATGAGAGATTGCTATCAACTTGGGTCCCCAGGTCCCTAATTACTTCTTCTGTACTTAATGGATTACCACCTATGTGGTAATTTGTGGGCACTTTGTTTTTGCCAAAGAGGATGACTATACACTTTTTGGTGTTTAGCTTGAGGCCATGGCTCTGGCACCAGTTGTCTGTTTCTATGAGGCCCTTTTGGAGGATGCTTGTGTCGGCTGGAGAGTCGATTATGGCGCCCAGTTTGCAGTCATCTGTGAACTTGGTCAGCCACAGTCCTTCTGTGTTGGCCTGTACCTCCAAGAAATATATACCGAACAAGAGAGGTCCCAGGACTGAGCCTTGTGGGATGCCACTTGTAACTGGTTTGGAGTCTGACATGGCTCCAGCAATTCTAACCATGTGGGTTCTGTCCTTGAGCCAGTTTGTAACCCATCTAGTGACATAGGGGTTTATATTTAAGCTGGTGAGCTTATCTATAATGCCCGAGTGGGGTATTGTATCGAAGGCTTTTGCGAGGTCCAGGTAGTGGTATTAAGATAGAATTCCATTTTCAAGGGTGCAAGTGTGCAACTTAATGCCTGGGTGATTGAAGTCCCCCAGCAAGAAGGTACTTGTCTGGATATTTAATGTGTCAGGGTTGGTAAGGTAATTTCCATGATCTTTGAGAGGATATTGATGCATATTTATACCTAACAATGAAGTAATAGATGGACATGTTCAAGATGATTTAGGTCAGCAGGATCTCCATGTTGGAGTAGCAGTAGAAAACACGATGTGAGGTGATGGTGTTTCTGGAAAATACAGATACTCTGTCACAGTTACCTGAGAGCCTGAAGGTCTGATAAGCATCAAAACTTGATATGGAGAATTTTGTCCTTACACTGAAGCCATATTTCAGTAATTACACAAATGTCATTTTTTTTTTCATTGCTGGAAGTCCTTAAATTCTGTCATTTTTTATCACTAAGTAGTGCCACCTTGAAGTTGTCCTGAATTGAGTTTGAGTTTGTTATGTTGGAAAGTCCAGTAGGATAACACTACCAAAAAGTCACTCTAAATGCAGCAAATGTTTTAGGCAGCATACAGAAGCCCTGGTATGACAGGTGTAAAACATCATAGGTGAAGCACAAAGTGTTATCTACCGTTTTATCTCAGCCCCACACATACTGAATCCTCTTATAGTGACAGCAACTAGAGTAAATTATTAAAGCTAATTATCTTGTCCCTGGTATCTGGACAAGGAAACTACTCAGTAGCCATGTCTGTTCTGACCAACACATGCAGAGTGAATCCCATCATATTATTCTGCCTCTCAATTTTGTTGGAGAGCCTTAGGACAATCACTACCATATGGATCCCCACTAGATCATATGGTCAGAAGGAGTATGAGGTATCTCAGGTGCTGGAGGATGTGATCTTTTGTAGTGCATTCCAGGAGGTTTTGGAAAATTTTTATTTACAGCTTTAGCATACGTTATGAGCTGAGTGTGGTGTTGTGACTGATGTGATATTGTTGAGGTATGATGGTTACTGATAGTGAGCCGATGTGAAAGGTTTGCCTGTTTGTTTCTTAAATACTTACATCTCATACAGGCATAGCTAACAACCTTTTAGCTCAAGACATCTGGACTAAGCCTAAAATAATGGGGGAACAAAGCCCCAAAAACAGGGACAGATTTTAAATACTGCTCTGTTAAATTAGAGAGTTGCTAGAATAACAGTATGTGTGTTGGCATATATTTTCTGAAGGATATGAAGTCTGAAACTCAAACGTATGTAATTATTTATTGACTTCCCTCCTAAATGATTTGCCAGAAAACCACAAATTGTATGAGGAACACACCAAAAATATGAGACAAAAATCTGGATATTATGAGAAGGTCTGGACAGATGAGAGGTATGGCATGCAGGTTGTACTATCATTTGGTAGAAGTGAACATTCAGAAAGCATAAGACAATTGCTACATTGGCACCAGGTGGGCCACAGATGGGGACATTGGTATCAGATGGGCCACAGGTGGGGGATATTGGCACCAGATGGGCCACAGATGGGGGACATTGGCACCAGATTGGCCACAGATGGGGGACATTGGCAATGGATGGGCTACAGATGGGGTGACAATGGACTGTTGAGGGTGGAGGACTGACTGTAGTACTCATGGGTTGGTGGGAGTTTACTATAGCAGCTCCTGGGGATTTAGTGTGGCATTCTGAAGTTAGGTTAGATGATAGATAAACTAGAATTATTTAGTGAAAAGAAAGAATTAGTCTATGTTGCACAGAGTAATAATTCCACACACCTGCTTTTGCTTTGTAGAGTTTCAAACCATAGTACTATAGGAAATATGCAAGGCTACTGAGAGACATTAACACCTCTTCCATTAGCTCGAGGAAATAGCAACTGTCAAGTAAATGCATAAACATCTTGTATAAATAATTATAATTCTTTAGCAAAAAAAACAAAAATCTGAATTATGTACACACACAGCTGAACATTTGACTCACAGATCCACTGCAAACACTTGTGTCCTCATCAGATCACTGTAGTCGTCCAATGGAGAATATTTACTTGGCAATTTTTCCTTACATCTTCTACTCACACAAATTAGTGAAAATTAAAAACAAGGACTAGGGTCAGTGCCAGAAATGACCTAGCACTGCTGCACAAGGGGCAGCATATTATTTTAATAGCCAGTGTCGAATGTTTTCTGGCCCATCATTGATGAAGCCAGTCAGTCATTGTATGACATGCCCGTCTTGGTGTCAAAGCAGTTTGCTTTGTTTAATAATGTTGTCCCTGACTCCATACACAAGGCTCATTATCAGTTCATATAAACAATGCTTTGAGCACAAGAAAAACTATTTCCGTGTAGTAGAAGAATTGTAATCTCCCTACCAGACTGACATGGATTTATACTTTATGTACACGTACTAAGTGGAACTGCCTACTATTTGTTGGTGAAGGTGCTGCCTTTCTTGTCAAAAGGTCCAGTGATACTTTGTTTACCCTGAATGAAAGCCAGCACTGACTGATTATATCTGGACTAGACTTGCATACAGATAAGTGCAAGTTATTATCCATTCATCCATCCACACCCCCTTTTCCCATTTTTCTTTACACATGGGGTTCGGGGTGTCACTTTGACAGTGATAATCACCTAGAGCCAAGTTTCACACTACCAGGTGACTAGCCCTGCAGCAGCTGTTCTTCCACACCACAATCACACCTATGGCCAATTTAGTGTCCATTCCACCTGCTACATGTCTTTGGAATGTGGGGGGAACCAGAACTATATGGCATTTAAAAATTCTGGGACTTCAGAATCTTGTGTACTAAATAAACCTTAACTGTAACATCTAATATTATTTAGCTGCTCATTTCGCTTTAACTAACTGTTCTTCCTCTTATCTTAGTTCTCGTTATCATCTCTGCACCAAAAGTCAGTGTATACAATGAATAATTAGTTATTCTCTCTCCTTGTTAAATTCAGTAAACACAAATCATATGATACCTATATTTCATATAAGTGTTAGATAACATTCTTCTTTAACTCATAATTATAGCAGGGGACTTTAATTCTCACTCACATGTCCTGGACTGTGTTTCAGATGATGATTAAAAATTCAACCTCATTTACTTTTAATCATCCTGCATGACAACATAGTATCATATCCTTTTCTAGATTATTCAGGAATACGTCTAAAATAGCATGCTTCTTTAAAGTACTAGTTAACCATAAAAGCCTGAAGGGGCCATAAGCCTCATTGTCCTTGGTCTTATGTTTGTTTAAAACAGGGAGTAATTAAACTATATTCCCAGTCTAATATGCTTCATAATCACAGTATCATTTAATATTAAGGTAAGCTGGTACGTTTCCATTCATTTAATAGAACATTAATTACCATTTAGAAGTAATATTGAAGATTGCTGCTTCATTTAACTATAGTTTTCCAACACCCTTCACGCTATAACACCGTTGCATAATGACGCTTCATTAATCTGTGTCTGCCCTTCATTCATTCCATATATTTATTATATAACAACAAAAAGCACACAGAATACAACTGCAAGTCATAGACACATCATTTCCTAGTTAATTTTCAAAAACAACATCCTTTCTCAGAAGTTTGTTATACCATTCTTGACCGCTGTAATATATTTTATATTTTATTATTAAAATGCTTTTATTGATCAAGTTCAAGTTCTCATCTGCATCTTTCATTCACAATATCTACCCCACGTGGTTCATCTGTGTCTTGTGCTCCATTATTATTATTTTTATAGCACTCTCCCTGCTTTTTTAATATAATTTATTTCCTTTCCAGCTTCATTTTTAAGGATATAATTAACAGTGGTGATGGGTATTCCCTAACCAATTCCTATACATGTACCTTACAAATGCAGACATTCTTCCTTTCGTGACTTTTGGTTCTATTAACTGTAATATTCATTGACATTAGCCTGCTGCAGTGTGATGTATGTTTTCAGCATGTCTCTCTGCTTAGTATTACATCTGATATTGTATTTTATTATGTTATCTTCATACTGAACACTGTGTTAATCAATATCTTCTGCAAATATAACTGTTTTGATACCGTGAAATGCTATTGCATTGAAAAGAGACAAAGGTATTTTTAGGAGCCACAGGAACTTGCATCAGATATTTCTGGGCACTGTGTATATTAAAGTTTCTATTTTTCCAGTTTGACTTTGCCACGCAGCATACATCAAAAGTGACTTCCATTTTATGAAAATTTATATAAGCCCTTTGTTTGTTTGTGTCTTTCAGCTTTTCCCAGTTAGGGGTCGCCACAGCGTAACTCCGGTCCGCTAATGATTGGCAGTAGATTTTTACATACTGGCTTGCCAGGCCTAATGCACAACCTTCAACGAAGTAACGCCCATTCACACATGTCGCTACACAGAAGACGCTCTAACTAAGAATTGAACGGGCAACGTCTATCTGTGAGGTGACAACGCTACCGCAGTACCACCACCTGCTCTATTTCATTGTGTGTGATCCTTGCAGTTGGTTATATAATTTAGCAGGAAGTGGAAATCTGAAATATGGTGTGCTTGATACTCTCTCTTCCAATAAATATCACTTTCAGAAAATGTCCACTTATAGGCCCGTTATAAATTTGCTTGGTTCATAAAGAATTGTTCATGAGTTTGATTTTGTGCCAGACTCTGCTGTATAATATGTGCATTATAATATATTATTGCCCCTAGTACTACTAATTATACTCCATTTGATATATATCCCTCTCATTATCATACTAGTGTGTAAATCCCCCGGATCTCTACTGAAGCAGGTCTCTGCCCAGCCAGACATTGCAGCTACACAATTTAATGTACCTCAGGCTTCACTTGTATGACTGGCTCACTAAGCGAATGCATACAGTTAGTGCAAATGCTGCAGTCTTCTTCCTATACAATTAGACTTGTGGAAAGTGACCTGTTTAGGCATAAGCCACAGATTCTACCTTATATCATGCAGTTTTCTGCTACCTCATTGAGAATGGTCATTGTCTGGCTCCTATTGGTATTATAGCTTTTGGTCCAACATCACTGATCCCCAGACAATGTGAAGTTTTAATCAAGCACAGATGTATGATTAATGTTCTTCCTTAAGAAAATAGAGGTGCTGTTCCCATGCATCATGTATATATCTATATCTATGTCTATCTCTCTCCAAAGATACAGGAAATCTCCAAACTCTAGACGCCATGCAATTTGGTTTTGTGAAAGGGAGATCATGCCTGCTCAACCTGGTTGACTTCTTTGAGTCAGTCACCAGGGCAGTGGATGAAGGTAAGGCAGTTCATACAGCCTACCTCAGTCTGGCCAAGGCCTTTGATACTACTCCTCACTCGGGAATTATTGATAAACTCACCAAACTAGGCATCAACCCCTATATCATTAGGTGGGTTGGAAACTGACTCACAGATAGAAGACACAGTGTGAAAGTAGCAGACTCCAAGTCAGACTGCCAACCAGTCACTATTGGAGTCCCACAGGGATTGGTCCTGGGTCCTCTCCTGTTCGGCATTTACTTCCCAGAAGTTCAGGCCAACACAAAGGGACTCTAGTTGACCAAGTTCACAGATGACTGCAAGCTGGGAGCCATTACTAACTCCCCAAGTGATGCAGACATCCTACAGAAAGACCTCACTGAGATCAATGACTGGTGTCAAAACCATGGCCTTAAGCTTAACGCCAAAAAATGTGTCGCCATCCCCTTCAGTAAAAACTCAGTTACCACTAATTACCACATCGATGGGAGCCCACTGAACACTGAAGGTGTTATAAGAGATATGGGGACACAGGTTGACAGCAATCTCTCCTTCAACCACCACATTGCCACTGTGGTCAGAAAGTCCTTCTATGTGGCACTTCTCATTATCAAGGGTTTTGTATCCAGGAAGAAAGAGGTCATTGTCTCCCTCTACTCTTCCCTCATTAGACCAATCATCGAGTATAATGCCCCATTTGGCATGTACCTCACTAGATACCTAACCCAGCTCTGTTATAAATGCTACATTTAAAGAAATCCCAATCCCTCCACACCACACACTCCAGAGACCTCGACTTCATTACCACAATCAACAGGGCATGCTGGAGGGACAGGTTCCTCACCCAGAGACTGCCCATGCTCCGGAACAGACTTCCCATACATGTCAAGCAGAGCACCTCACTGGCCCTCTTCAAGAGAAATCTTGATGAGTGGATGGGAAATAGAAAGTTCACCCCGGGGATCACTGCAGTGGCTCTACTTGATAGAGACACTGGGATTTAATGCTGGCAGCATGATGCCAGGGCACTTCTATGGGCTAGGCTTGTAAAGGCTCCAGGGCCATTAGCCTAGTACACACCTATAAACCTATGAACATGATGTGTAGGAAATATGTTAGATAAATATTTACAGAGATGAGATTCTTACATTATGGATTGTAAGGATATTCTATACAAGATGCATAATGGTCCAGGCAATGGTAGATGTTAAATCATCAGACATAAATAAGTATGGACCAGATTATGTTTATGGCTTGGGACTCATAGCTAGTACGTTGGCAGGTTGTCCATTGTGTTAAAACATTTGAAATTCTGCTTAAACAGGAACAGTATTTTGTTTGAATATAATTAGAAAGGAGGACCTGGGTTATGGGGATGTTTTAGCCATGTGTATGTCAGTATATAATTAGACAAGAGTTTGAAAAGAATATGATAATTTATTTAGCATAATTCTGCAGAAACCACACAAAATGATATGCAAGATTTATAGATGACCTCATATTTGTGTGGAGTAACTAAGTGACTCTGTTTCCAGAATTTGTTGAAGAGCTGAAGAAAAAATATTATTACATTGTAAATATTATTACGTTGTAACTATTATTACATTGTAAATATTACATTGTAAATATTATTACATTATAAATGTTATTACATTGTAAATATTATTACATTGTAAATGTTATTACATTGTAAATATTATTACATTGTAAATGTTATTACATTGTAAATATTATTACGTTGTTCTTGCTTTTTTAATTGAACAGCTAAAGGACAATTATAATTATGTTCTTCTTGATTTTTAAGTCTTTCAAGAAGATACATTTTAGAAATAAAATTAAAAAAACAGTTGGTCACAGGTAACACAAAATAAAGAAACAAGCATACAGTTTCTAACAATCTCAAATTAATTGATTAGCTTTTTCAAAATAGAAATTGATAAAAATATATTACACATACAGATGCATATAGATAGATAAATATATAAATCTCCTAGCAATCCAGTGGCGTGAACATTGGCTTTAGATGATTGTCTTTGCTGCAGTGACACCCTGACCCCATGTGCAAAAATGGGAAAAAGAGGTTATGGATGGATGGATGGATGTGTGGATATCTGCATGTGTATAGTGAGACAGACAGAAAGTAAATATGAATTATTTAAAAGAAGTTGAAAATGTAACATCTGGGTTATTAAAAGGATGGTATATCAGGAAAATGTATTAGGAGGATTATAAAAAGTACCATGTTCAGTTTAAAAATAATAGACAGTGACATGCAACACAGAAAGGAAAAAATAAGATTGCTGATTGTTTTGCCACACATTATTACTTTGTACCCAAAGAGATAGCTGATTGTGTTAAGACACTTTGGGTCTTATTATTAACAGACCTGATACTGATTGAAGACCTTCAGACATACCCTTTGACTTTCTATACAGTAATTGAAAACTTATCTCACAAGTTTAATAACAGTTCTTATGATTACAGTAAAAGGTTTAGACAAAAACATATACAGTGTGATTTTTACAATGTGGCATATGAAATATTTGTACATTTACATTTGCACATTTACTTTTGCATTTGTCAGTGACTGGACCATAAATGGTAAGCAAACTGATATATAATTACTTGTAACTTGCAACTTGAAGAGGGTTGTGTATTCTGTACTGTGAAGAAGGTTGTGTATTCTGTACTGTGAAGAGGGTTGTGTATTCTGTACTGTGAAGAGGGTTGTGTATTCTGTACTGTGTACAGACTGCTAATTATTTTGCATTAGTAAGACCATCAAGGCTATACGAATGTGCATAGAAGAGCATAGCAGGTATGACTATAGCAGAGATTTTAAGAGCAATGTTGACACATATTTTCTAGAAGTTCATAAGGGTTTATTAGCATATTTCAAGTATTTGCTCACTGCAGAAGCAGCTTACCTGAATCAGGTGTACTGTGGAATATTTATGCAAGAAATTGGGATAGAAAAAAGCACTGTTGTTCTTATAAAACAGTGACACCTCTCAGCTTAAATGTTTAATTCCTATTCATAATTTGTTACTTAGATTACAGCACATATGGCAGTTTGTGCATTATTAATATGCTAAAGTAGGGTATTGTGGTATTATAAAGAAAGCTAAATGAGATTCTGTTATCATTAAATTGCACAAGATATAACAGCTTGTGTTCATTAAGTATATTTAAATGGTCTGTGCTTCCCATTTAATTACCCAGGTTGTTTACATGAAATCGTAATGTATCTCTTGGATAATTAGTGTGTCTCTGGATTACATACACATTATATATTATTTATATTTTCTGGGTCTGGACATGATTTGAGGCTAGTGCTGTTCATTACAATCACTATCAACAAGCTCATATAGCTGAGAAGCTTTGGTCCTTTAAGAAAACTGACTAGTTAATTGTTTAGTTGAACAACAGATGATATAAATTGTGATGCTGACTAGGAATGACATTACTTAGAAGAACTGTTTGTCCGAAGCTCTAGCGTCCGTGATGTTCATAAGATAAAATAAAGGATTTATATTACTTTACACCACTTTAATGTTTGTCTTTTGCTTTTCTGTACAATGCACATTCCCAGTTTATCTTTCTAAGCATAGGATCTAGGCCATGTTGTCACTGAGTGCGTTTCAACTTGTTTGCATGTCTGATAACTACTATATATTTTTCAGATTTGTTTTTTTTTTAAACGGTATGGCCCACTTTGTATATGCTCACTTCTATTGTCTTTGTGCAAATCTGAAGCAATGTTCAAGAACTGTGGACAGTTCCTTTTGTATTTATGAAACCATCATTTGATATGGCCATGGAGAAGTTAGTTGTGCTGACTGTCCTGTATCTGTGTTAGTGATTGCTTGCCTGTGGCTAATGGTCTGAAAGTTTCTCTGCAAATGTTTCTGATTTAGTTGCATTTTTTCAGGATAATTATTTCATTATCTAAGGATACTATGACACCCATTCAGTTAAGTTCCCTCTTCTTTTTTAATTTTTCATTTATTTATTTGTTTATTTATTTGGAGGGGGACTGAAAAAGTTTAGCAATATATATAGAATCTATAGCAAGCATACTTTTCCTACCAAGCATAAAAATGTCATGTTTCTTTCTTCACCTTCAGACCTAACTTAGGGTATTTCTATCTGGGCAAAACATAAAATGGCTTCTTTATATATTTAAATCATTCATTCATTCATTCATCTGTTTGTTAATTGGATTGATAGGCTAGTCTGAGGACCATTTTCAGCTTTGACCTATGCCACAAGACACAAACATTACAAAAAGCAATTAAGCACGTAACACATACAATAGTTTCTAACACTTATGTAGGCTCATGCAAAGGAAATACCTTGAACAATTGCACATTGATGGAGACACATTGCATATTTAAACTTTAAGCTTTGGTAGAATGACATAACATAGACTGTTGTAGAAACAGGCAACATTTTGAAGAATAACTTTCACATATGTTAAAACATTTCAGAAAAGATTAACAGTATAAAAACAACATATGAATATTGTAAAGAAGTTTAAAAGAAGAGAGCTTAGGTCTGGGTAAGAACTTTTTTGTACCATGTCGCAAAACAGTCCATTTGTTTATTAATTTTCACTTGTCGATGGCTGTTTTGTATTTGATTGACTAACAAATTAAAACAAAGCATCCAAACCTGATGTAAACAATAAAATAAAATAAAAATAAAAATGAGTTTCAGACGGCCAGCATCAAAATGAAACACACATTAAAAATGATTATACAGACTTTTAGGAAAAACAACAAATGTTTTAATTTATAAATGTAACTCTTTCATCTCATATACATAACATACATAGATACATACAAATATATCAAGCACGGGCATTAATGCTCTTCTAGCTTGCCAATAATATATAATAGTCTTCATGAGAATGCTTTTCCCCAATGACACTGCACAAATCACATGATTTAATACATAAACAATCATTTAAAAAACAGCATGTAAACAAATACACATAAACCCATCCACAGATTAGTAAAAAATGAAATACTTAACAAAATAAAATGAGTTAACTGTCAGACTTTAAAATGAACCAAAACAGTGATAAAGAAAATGGTTTGTAGAGCAGTATGGGAAGGTTCAAAGGGCAGCCTCCCTCTACCGGTTATCAACGCAATATCTTATCTTTTCAGAAAAGTGTATTTTGCAATTTTCTATTTTTTTAAGCTTTTACATACTTCCCAGTCAGGTAGTGGTGATCTTTTGTTTCTTTTCTTTTTTAACCATAAAATTAATACAAATAGCAAGTATTAAGCAAGTGCTTTCATCTAAATCATTTTATGAAGATTTATTCAGACTGAATGACTATTAAAACTCTGAATATATATTGTGATGAACAACCAATAAAAGCAATGAAAAGTGTCACAAGTTGGCTGAGTTATTTAGAAGTCATTATAAATCGTAATCTATAAAATACACAGAATAAAGCACTCTGAAAAGGAAGATGAGTGTTTGAATAAAAGACTACAGAATACCATATAATGCTTCAAGGATCTTTATTTCAATACAGATTTTAAAATTCTGTTTGTACGCTTCCTACGTTCAAACCTTAGTAAGTAGTTTGCTGGTTCCAAACATTCTGGAAGTAGTACTGTATAACAGAGCTACAATTTTATCATTTGATCACTGCTGCAGTAGCCGTAGCTATATGGGTTGTATCTTATACAGTGTACAAGGTCTGGCCTGCTTCTAAAGCTTTCAGGATACCTTTAATGCACCCAAACCATTAGTATCCATGAACTGAAGTAACTATTAGTTAAGTTTGGGTGACAAGTTCTCTACTTTCCTGCTGCTGAAGAGACTGCTCCTCTGTGGGCTTTTGAGGATTGATAGTCTGCTAACACTGTCCCTTTGCTAGGTAGATAAGTTCATGTGAGAAAAAAAATCCTTTCACTTTTTTATGAGGAAAAGCATTGGTTTTTTTTTTTTTTTTTTCACGATAGAAGGTCTAAATCTTGTTCTGTTTAAATCAGCTCATCAGGCTGACTTGAGGTTCTTGACATGGAAAACATTCTTACTCATTGCTTTGACCTCTGCAAAAAAAGATTCCGAGTTGCAGGATCTTATGGTGGGTCAATTGTATCTCATGCTCCACAAAGAAAGTGTTTCCTTAAGAACCAATCTCACATTTATACCTAAAGTTCTATCAGAGTTTACCTTAAGCCAAGCTATCCATCTCCTTGTCTTCTTTCTAGAATCTAAGAATAAGGAAGAAAGGGTACTCCATGCCGTGGATGACCACAGACAACTCGGGTACTATCTTGACAAAGCAAAATCTTTCAGAACTTCTGATCAGTTGTTCATATCTTGTGAATATAAGAAGAATGTACTACCTTGTATTAAAACAGATTATTTCAAAAGTTTATTTATTTTATTTTATTTTACTTTTGTTTACCGGGAAAGTCCAACTGGAACAAGGTCCATTTACAGCAGAGACCCAGGGAGAAAAGCTCCATAACATAACAGCACAAATACAACAAATGACAAAATAATTTCTGTACAGAGGCATATATACAATCAGAGCTCCATGTCTTTATATGACAACACATAATCCACGAATGACAGAAAATTTCTATACAGTGGCATATATACAGTCAAGGAGATTTTTTGTTCCTTAGTTTGATTTGAGCAAGCTTGGTATAGAGATAGCAAGACTTTGAATTCCCTATAGGTAGTACAAAACATAAAAATGAAGGAATGGAATCTTGAAAATAATGCTATTCGGGAGATATGTCATAGCGTGAGAAATAGTTTGTAGGATAGTAGTTCCTGATAGGGAGTATTTGAGTAGTACAGAAATGATTGTCTCATGCTATTATTTGTTACTATACCAACCACAACAAAACAATTTCAGGCAGGGTCAAGGCTCACTCTATCAGGGCCTTGGTTTTGTATGTGGCTTTTTAGAAAAGAACAAACGCTAGAAATATTCCAGCAACAACAATTTCATCTTTTGAGTACACTTTTACAAAACACTGTATACTAGACACATTTCCAAGTATAGGACAAGCTTTGCTAGGACCATTCTGCAGTGGCTCCTGTGCCATCTTCCATCTCAGACATGTTAAGTTATGATGGTCTAGCCATAGAGCTAAAGTTCCTGCAGCAGTGATCAAATGAGGAACATGGTACAGCTGTGTAAGTAAAGTTATCATAAAAATAGATGTTTGAATGATCACTGCTACAATAACTGCTCCAGCCTTCTTATTTTTGTATGTTTTTATGCCGTGGTCTGGACTTTTTATTATTATACTTCTAGCATTGTCCTGTCAGAGCTTTATCTTCTATTAGCTTGAGAACTTTGAAGGGCTTGGTGGCAGTATTTGACTTTTAGTCAGCTCATCTCAAGCTTACTAAAGATTTGAGCATGTGGAAGATACTTTAAAAGCTTTGGAAGCTGGCTGGGTGTTGTATCCTGTGCAGAATACAACCCATATAGTTAAGGCTACTGCAGCACTGATCATTTGAACACCTACTGTAATGTTAAGTTTACTAAAACAACTGCATGTCCCAGTCATCTCCCTTGTGCCTTTCAGGCAAAGTCAGTCTTCTGCACCTACCAATGTAACAGATTCAAATCAAGTTGTATTAATGTAAGAACTACTCAGTGCTGGGAAGCAAAGCAAAACATTTGCCTGTTCTTGAGTCCTGCCTATTTCCCGAGAGCACAGGCATCTCTGTTACTTAAGAAATGTGATTTCTGTGTAGTGACAACACTTATTCTCTATCTAGATATTATTCCTACCATTTATTAAGAGTCTCTACTGGGGGTAGCTTTGTCTCTTTTAAAATTGTTTCTGGTTTTATTAGAAAAGTCATTTTTTCACATTTAATCCAACAAAATAGCAAATTAGAACTTCTCCATATCCTGGCATCTACAAGTAAGTCAAGCTTCCATATCATGGACAAGAAGAAAACCCTCTTACATCTCATGAAACTTTCCTCATCAACTATCAGATATAGTATGATCACCCTGGGTCATTTCAGCTATCCATAAACTGGCTGACATATACAGCAAAAAACATGTTTATTGTTTCCTGGACGTCATCAATGCCAAGTCTTCTCTTACCATTTAGTGCCCTCCACAACTAGGTCCTCAAGCCAACTCAGTCTTGTTCTTATATGGCACCATTATACACAACTTTAGCCACTGCTCTTTGGACAAATGTGAACTCTGTGCCATAGTATTCTCCATAAAGTCCATGACTGAGATGATCTCAAATTCCACTGCCTTTTTAGGCTTCTCCAAAGCTAACTTCCTAGTGCTACTTTTTGACCTAATGAGAATTAAAATCTCCCCATACCATTAGGATCATTTAGCTAAAACTGATACTAATTATACTTATTTATATTCCCAGCTAAACTTTACTGATTGTGCATCAGCTACCATTCATCATAAATACGCCATGTTCACAAACAAACCTCGTTGTCTTGGACCACAAATAAACAAACTCTACAATAACAAAAAAATACTTAGCACTAAGAAAAAAAAAACAATACCCTCATGACTTCAGCATTTATTTATTTTATTATTTATTTAACATTTGTTTACCGGGATGGTCTGTCTGGAGCAGGAGAACCAGTTTTCAGTAGAGGCCTGGGGAGAAAAGCTCCAACAGTACAAGATCAATAATATACACAAATAAAGTTGTGACAGATAATCATAAACAAATAATATACAAAAAAGTTGTTACAGATAATCATATACAAATAATATACAAAAAAAGGTTGTTACAGATAATCATCTAAAATAATATACAAAAACAAAGTTGTTACAGATAACCATATACAAATAATATACAAAACAATGTTGTTACAGATAATCATATACAAATAATATACAAAAATTGTTACAATCATCTACAAATAACATACAAAAAAGAAGTTGTTAGAGACAATCATCTACAAATAATATACAAAAAGAAGTTGTTACAATAATCTACAAATATACAAAAAAAAAGTTGTTACAAACTATCATCTACAACTAATATACAAAAAAGAAGTTGTTACAGACAATCATCTACAAATAATATACAAATAAGAAGTTGCTACAGACAATCATCTACAAATAATATACTAAAAGAGGTTGTTACAATCATCTACAAATAATATACAAAAAGAAGTTGTTACAATCATCTACAAATAATATACAAAAAGAGGTTGTTAGAATCTACAAATAATATACAAAAAAGAAGTTGTTACAGATAACCATGTATAAATAATATACAAAAACAAAGTTGTTACAGATACACAGCAGTACAAAACCAACAATATACAGAAAGAAGATCATACAGATACATGTGAAAAAACACACATTTAATCCACAAAGTAACAACTAGGTAACTAAGGGCCTAAAGCAAAATATTGGAGACCTGCAAAGCTAACTATAAATCAAATATGGCCTCCAAATTCATAGATAAGTGTAAGTCTCCCTTAACTATGCCAAGAACTTGAAAAATTATACCTAGTGCAGCAGTGAGTTGATATCAAATGGCAGCACCACTCTGACCTTATCCTAAATGTGCTAATAGACATATTAAGCTCTGATGTCTCTCCTTTATCTCCTCCATGATTCCTGCCTACTAAATTTAGTTAGCACCTCTGTCTGCGATTACCACTGGGCAAGTACAAAACAAAAATCTCCAAAACAAAAACAGTAGCTCTTTGGGTCCAAAACCTTGTCATCATAATGTTTCTTTGTTAGAATGAAACTCTGCCTTACAAAACTTCTTCATAAATCATTTTCACTTTCAGCCTCTCCACTGGTTATATACCTGAAAAGAGCGAAATAGCTATTATTGCCACTTCAAACAGTAGTGTGACCCAAGCACTCATTCTAAGTGCAGTAGATTTTAACCTTATTAGACTCCTTTGTGAAGTAATGGAATGAATCTTTGTGTAATTGGTAATTAAAGAGATTGGTAGGTTACAATCCCTCAACATAAAACAATTTGGCTTTGTGAAGGGAAGATCTCTTCTTAATCTGTTTGACTTTTCTGAAGTCACAAAAGCATTGGACAAAGACAAATTATTGAGTCACAAAGATGTTTCCATGTGTGGCTGTATGCACTGTCTCTGTAAGGGAATTCTGTATACTCCTTTGGTGACCCATTCTTCTAGTAGCCACAGCAGTGTTGTAGGAGAGATAAGATTCTGTTGTCAAGGTCTAGACACATTATTACATTATCTAGGAGGTCTAAAAGGGTCTTTGCCACATTCTTATTACCCACAGCCTTTGTAGATTTCGTGTTAGGGTTGAGATTTTATGGTTGAGCAGTGAACTCTGACAGCAAGTCTTCATGAGAGACATGACAGATTTACCTCCAGCTCAAATAGATATCTACACCTCCTACAGGTAGATTGTATATCTGGTGCAATAACCGGGTTCCTATCACATTGTCGAAAACTGACAGTGTCGAACAAATAAAATATCGAAAGTGCCATTCATCAAAACTGTTATTGTGGGATCATGGTACAGTGAGGATCAGTAAATTTGCCCTTTCCTCACTGTAGTGCGAACTCAGAGTTGGTATATATAATTAGCGGGGGGTGGGGGGGTGCAGCCTCCCACAAGAACAGTTTCGATGAATGGCACTTTCGATATTTTTGACATTCGACACTGTCAGTTTTTGACAATGTGATATAGACCCCAATAAACATCTGCCATTGAGCATGACACAGTTCCTACATTGCCTCAGTGTGTCTAATCTAAGATGAAATATCTGATATCTGCAGAACATTAGCAATGATCTTTCATGGAGTGACCCAGTTATGCTGTGCATGCCACAATGACTGGTCTTGTTATTACAGTCATTATTTACCTCTTAATATCCAAAGTACATCATATTCTTTGAACCAGCTTCCTTAGCATCTTCTTCTTCTCTTTTTGGCACTTTCCCATTAGGGGTCGCCACTTTGGAATGGTCCATAGAACGATTGGCAGCGGAGTGTTATTGTGACAATTTACCAGCCTGGCACCCAACCTTCCACCGAAGGCATACACATGCACACACTCATACCTAGGGCCAATTTAGAGTGTCCAATCCACCTGCAGCATGTCTTTGGAATGTGGGAGGAAACCAGAGGACCAAGAGGAAACCCACGTGACCACAGACAGGACATGCAGACTCCTCACAGAAGGCACCCCTTCCAAGATGACATGCATATCAAGCAAGAGCTCCTCTTTGGCCCTCTTGAAAAGGAACCTTGATGACTGGATGGGAGAGAGGAAATTCACCCCGGGGATTATGTCAGTTGCCCTGCTAGACAGGGGTCCAGGGAAGTAAATACTGTGGTAAGAAATGGCCAGGGAATTGTTATGGCTAGGCTTGTATAGGTCGATAGCCTAGTACCAACCTATGAACCTAAGAATTGAACTGGAAAATGTTTTATATTGAGGTGGGAATGCAAACCACTGCACCACCACAGCAGCCCTGCTAGCACCACCACGGCCATCCTGGTATCTTCCTTAATATAACTTTCTCAAAGTTATTGGTTTAACAAAAGGTAACTCACTGTAGAAAATGTGTGTGCAATCAAATAATTTCTGATGCAGATGATTTCCAAAGAGTTTCCTGTCATGATGTCATCATCATGACTATTGAAGTCATCGATGCATTTAGCAACATCTTCCTTCCAAAGAAGAAGTTCTGGTGAATATTTTCTACTATTTTCATTAGCTCAGTTTTAAAAGGATAACTTGGATTTGCTACTATTAGGAATTATATATTAGAAACACACAATAGTATGGGTTTTTTTTGACAGTCTTGACAGTTTTAAACCCTACATTAAAAAAATACCTCCTCTGATGCAGGTGACTTTCAGGAGTTCTGGTTAGAACCCAGGGCAGCTCCACTATGTTACATAATTAACATTTTGTTTCCTGGCACTGTTCAGGGTACAATAACTGACATAAAAAACATGAAAATTGGAAAGCAAATCATGATAATTCATTTGGAATACAATGCAGTAACTCGTTCAGAATACCTTAGAATACTTCCAAAATATATCTGCAAACACAAAAGTAAATAAACTTTGTATTGGTATAACAGTCCCCAATGAACATAGTAAAGGTTCAACTCAGGTAATGCACCGCATGAGAGCAAATAGTTAAGACTGTAGAAGTTAAAACATTTTTGTCAATACTCAGCATACCTAAAATAAGTCAGAGAATATACCATCAAATAGTCTTGAAAAGCAGCGTCCTTCTTTAGCCACGGAGCATGTAACTGTTAGCAACTGGGCAATGAGTTACTGGGTAGGGGTATGTATGCTGCTTCATCATTAGGGGGTTGGTTTCAGATGAATATTTGTGTCGCAGCAGCTATGTGTTTGTTCCATTGTGAAAGGTTCAAAGCTTTCTAGTGTGGCACTGATACCTGGCAGTCAAGTACAGGAACATACTTTGCTGCAGAAAAGAAAGCCTTTTTCATGTTTTATACTACGTATGCATTGCTAAGGCTTTGCAAATTAAAATGTTAGAGGAAAGCAGCAATTCTGAATCAAATTATAATCACAACCTGCAATGCAAGGTCATTTTTCTTTAATTACTAAAGCTATCAACAGCTCTAGGCTATGTGCAACTATCATAAAGCTGACTCTATGGAAAATACGGGTCTATATCAGAATCGCAAACGTTCACAATGTTGAATCTGACATTGTCGACACGTAAACAGCAAAACTGCAGAACATCGAGGAGGTAAACGGAAATCTCCGTAAAGGGAGATTTCTGTTTACTTCAATGTAGTGCAGTCTCGGAGTTGGAATATTTAAGTAGCGGGGGGTGTGGGGGGGTGCAGGGAGGCTTGCCCCCCTGCTTAAAGCAAGTAGGTGTATTTTTTGAATTTTTGTGATGTTTTTATTAGGTGTTCGATGTTACTGAACTTCAACGATTTGGTGTTGATCATGTCGTATTCGAAGTTCAGTAACTTCGAGCATCTAATATAAACCCGAAAATACAGTGGATTATGTGTAGTTTTCAGACATGAAGTTAACATCTGTTTTTAAAACTTTAAGAATATTAAAATATTTACCTTTTTATGAATTAATTAAAAATTAATGATGCATTTATTTTATATTCAGACCATCTGTGTGTTCTCATTGCAGAAACAAGGTTTCAGCAGTCTGTTGAACCATCACATTAGCATTCCAGATCGATTGCAGGTAAAGCATCCTAGATTTATCTATTAATAGATTAGCTGAGAAAAGATGGCAGACTGGAAGTTTAGAAAATCTTAAACTGCTGATGGTTTCCTCTGGCAAAGCAATGTCAAGATTTATAACATTTATTCTTCCTTAACAACAGAAAACATTACCTTTTTGATTGGAAATACTTCAGCTGATGAAACCTGACTACATAAAAGCACTTCAGCTCAGTAATAGTTTGTAAGAATTATCTTGTCATCAGAACCTGCTGACACTAAAATTGCAGTCTTGTTTTTACTTTGATGCATTGCCTATATTATCATTTCTAAACTCTTCCTAAATAACTCTAAAGCACTTGTTTAACAAGAAGTTCTTACACTCCAAACAAAAATGAGGTTTAACAAATAACAGACTGAAATAATCTATACTTCTGATATTCCATACAAAGTTACACATCAGCATTTCTATAATATTTTAAGTTACAATTACATTATAGTCTGTCTTTGACTTGGCCCCATCATGTTAAAGAAAGTAAATATTGCATGCAGCATCCCACGTTAACCTTTCTGCAGTGTTTTAAAGTTACAATTAGGTTATAGTCTTTCCTTGACCTGGCCCCGTCATTATTGCTGCATGAATGCCATACAATGTTACATGAATGAACACAGACCCAGGTTCTAACTGTTGCCCTGTTGTCTGAGACATCTAATCAACAGAGACAGATAACATACCACAGTGGCCAGAAAAAACAATGTAGTCAAGCTCATATGGATTTCTTATTTATTTATTTTCTATTTTGTGAGTTAGCCAAGCGGGAATATTATGTCTGGCATAATCCATTTTCACCAGACAAGTTACTGAAGCAGCTCTGACTGCAGCCGTTCTTTTCTCACAACTTCAGCTCTTCTACTTTTCCTAGCTTTCTTAATGTACTTCCTTTCTTTCTTTGCTCACGCCGTTATTTAATTATTCTTCCCTATGTTTTTACAGTATAACAATGTTATACTAGTATTTGTCTGTAGTCATTTTTCTGGAATTGTGTCTTTACTGTTTTCTAAGGTTGTTAAAATGTCTGGTTATTTTTATTATAGCTTATTACCATTGTATTAAGTTGTTTTTTTTTCTTTCCTAGTGCTGAGCAACAGATTGATATTTTTGAATCTGTATTCTATCCTGGACAACAAAGCTATAAAATACAACAAAATAACATCATTAGGAGCGTAAGAATTGTGACTCTTACCTTCATATACATTTGTACAAAACTATCACTACAAAAAATGTGGTGTCAAGATGCTGGAAGTAGTTTAATGTCATGAACCTTTATTCACAAATTTCAGTCATTGCTTTTGATGTTATTATTCCTGAATTATTTAATATTTGTACAATATTTAGCTAGGCTATAGAATACTGTCAGGTTATCTACTGAAACTGTCATCCATCCATCCATCCATCTAGCCATCCTTCGTTATTTCCATTAACCCATTTTAACCTTTTACATATTAATGAAAATGCTGTGTATAGCCATGGTGGTGCAGCGGTAGCGTTGTTGCCTCACAGCAAGAGGTTCTCCCATTCGATTCTTGGCTGGAGCACCTTCTGTGTGGAGTCTGCATGTCCTCCCCACGGTCGAGTGGCATTCGAAAGACATGCGTAGAATGGGTGTGCCTTTGCTGAAGGTTGAGCATCAAGCTGGCACCTCGGCACCTGTAAAAAATCTACTGCCAATCATTAGCAGACCGGAGTTCCGCTGTGCGACTCCTAACCGCGAAAAACTGAAAGAAGAACAATATTTATGAAAATGCTGTAGTCTGTATGGGCTACCAGTGGCTACAATACATTGAAACATGTTCTGAACAAGTCATAGACCATCACAAAAAACACACACATATACACACACACATGCTGACATGCGCATGCACACAAAAGTATACAGTCATATGCACATACATATTCACACACACACAGACTTGTGTAAGTGCGTGCATACACACACACACATGCACACAGAAGCAGTACATATGTGCGCTCACACATGTACACATGGTCTAATGCACATACATATGCACACATACACACATACACACACACACACACACACACACACACACACACACACACACACACACTCACTGGTCTATATTAAAACATCAAAGTTTCAAAACTTCGAATGTTCTAATATTGACCCCTATTCAGCAAAAGCTGAAAATGTAGAAGCAACAGAAAACCAAATTTTTTCCTAGAGAAAGAATTTGGTTGTCCGTTTCTGTTGCTTTAGTATTTTCAACTCTGTGGTGGAAAGTTACGGGTCGGGTTCAGGTAAGTATGCGATTGAGTGCGGGTTAGGTTAGTTAGGATTAGGGTGTGGGTTAGGTATGTGTGCGATTGTGTGGACGTGAGGGTTAGGGTGGGTTAGATGAGTTAGGTTTAGGGCGCGGTTTAGGTATGTGTGCAATTGTATGGACGTGAGGGTTAGGGAGGATTAGGTGAGTTAGGGTTAGAGCGCGGGTCATGTAAGTGTGTGATTGTGTGGACGTGAGGGTTAGGGCGCGGGTGAGGTGAGAGTGCGATAGTGACGGACCTTAGGGTTAGGGTTTGGGTTAAGGTAAATGGATAGTTAGTGGTGTGTGTATAGTTTAGTGTAGGGTTAGGTGTAAGATTTTAGGTGTATGTGTGTGGATTGATGTTTGTTTGGTGTGCTTGTGTTGTGTGTATGTGTTTTGGAACAGCAAATTTTTTTTCCTAGGAAAAAATTTGCGTTCTGTATGTTCACTGTTTTCAGCTTTCGCTGAATAGGGGTCAATATTAGAACATTCGAAGTTTTGAAACTTCGATGCTCTAATATAGACCCTCACTCACACACACACACACACACACACACACACACACACACACACACACACACACACACACACACACACAGGCAGTTGGAGAATGACATTTCAAATTCTGTATGTCTTTTGGAGGTAGGAAAGTTAGAAGAAAACAGAAAATAAAACGTAATTATGAAACAACTGACAATTTGCACTGAATAGTGAAGATGATGCTAGAAAATTTAGCTGTGGTTGGGATGGGGTTGAGGAGTAAATATAGGAAGAGATAAAACTGAAAGCAGAAAAAAGCAACTCATAAAGCTAGCGATGCTGGTAAGAGGTACAGCCTGGATGGAGGTGGCAGCCATTCTCTGAATACTTACTGGGGGAGAGGGGTTTATGGAAGTTGATGTTGGGGTAATTCTGCATAGTTTCAACTTATTAACACATCTGAGTTGTAGTATGTCACCCTTATTCTAGCCTACACACATTCTCGAATTCAAGAACATTTTTGGAAAAAAAATATTTGAAAAACATAAGCCAAATACATGTAAATATCTTGTGAACAATAAAGGTTATTTAAAAGTGCAAAGACCAATGTTATTAGCAAAAAGTCATTTTACAATGATAATAGGGCATTCATACCCCAGGATTTAATAAAATCCATGTAGGCACAATGTAGAGCCTACACGGAATGTTACCATGTCCGTGTACACCGTTCCCCCTTGCAGTGAACCATGCATATTAATCATGGTGTATTGCCGAGGGAGAGCCATGGAACATGGTTATTGAATCAGTGTAGGGAGTGTAGTGCCAACCATGTCTGCAGATCAGTAACACACTCCCTGCACTGTCCAATTGCATAGCACTGTCCAATTGCATAATGTCCAATGGTGTATTTTAGTGTTCCAAATGTTAATATATTCATTTTTTTTCTTTTTTTAAAAAAAGCATGTTTGCTTGTCGCAGAGCACAGCAATGCTAAGCAGTGCCAAGACATCTGCCAGACATCTAAAAGTAGAAACTGGAGGCAATTAATTAATTATTTAAAGGTCATGCTTAAGCATAGCTGAGCGGATTTGCATGGTGCTCAGCAGTGCTTATAGGCAGCTCAGAGGTATATGCAAAGGTATATCTGAGTTCCACATATCATTGTAGCTAAATGGGTAGAGGTAAGGCCTCATGAACAGTAGCTACAGGGTTTGAATCCATGTAAGGGGAAAAAAGCATTTATTTTGGAAATACAAATTACACCAATTATTTTTTTTTCAAATATAATTTTTATTGCATTTCACTTCTATTTAAATACAAGAAAAGAATGACACAGAAAATATACATACAAGCTACTTGGAATATCAATTTTCAGTCATCCAAATACGATATACATAACATAAATCATCAATGTTAGGGTAACAATTATACAGAATTGTCTAATAATCAAGCTGCTGTTAATGAGCTGTAAAACAAACATTTACATAAAGATAGTATACAACATACTGAAAATGTGACATTAAAACACTGCAACCTGATATTCTAGTCTACCTAAATAAACATTCTGTCTTGCACTATGTACAATATATACATTGATGTCACCTTAATGTTCATCTTATATGTGTTTGCCATGACCTGTACACTGTTATTGTAGGTATTTCTATAATAATTGCCTTTAGTTTCCCTTAATTATGTAAAGTAATATTGATGGTGAAGTCCCTTGGTCATAAATCAATTTTGTCCTAGGATTTCTAAAAGCGTTTTCCAATGTTTCTGATAGTAAGATTTGGCTTCTTGTAATTAATTTGCTGGCTAGTAAGTATTTTATAGCCATTCTTGTAAATTCTTCCCATGTGATTTTACTTCTATCTAACCAGTTTTGGGCTATATATGATTTGATCATTGCACACAATGTGACTATGCTGTGTTTATTTTCGTATGAGAAATTATTAGGGAATATATGTAAAACTGCCATTTCCCATGACAGGATAGATTTGGTGTATCCCTTTTTTCTAACTTGGTTCTTAGCGAACACCACAGCTTGTAAACATTTTTACAGCACCAAAAAATATGAAGGGTGTCAGCAACACTGTTTTGGCATATGGTACAATAAGGGGAGTGGGAACACACCAATTATTTTTAAATTCTGTCCTGCTGCACTCCACTAAGCCCTGTTAAGACCTGCTAAGCACTGCATAAACACAATAACAGCTGAAAATGTTTATGCACTGCTCGGTTCTGCTTAGCTGGTTTGCGCACAGCTAAGCACTGCTAAACATACGGATTTTTGAGTTTTCGCACTGTGCAGCTCAGCTGCACTAGTTTGTATGCTGCTAAGCAATGTGCCACATTTTTAAATGTCCCCAATGGCATGTAATGGCAGGAAAATAAGATATATTAAGCCCAATAGGTGGGAATACAGCATAATCTGTTAGAGTTCTGTCTCTGAAGGATACTATGGCAGGCGTTGGTGGGGGTTCACACTTTTGGGCACAGCACTGGGGCATTCTGGAGTCCAGGGTCATGGTCAGACTCATAGTCAAAAACCATGAAGACAGGCTGCTGCAGGGAGGTTACCAGGGCTCAGGGTGCAAGGCAGAGGCCTGGAACCAGCTGGCAAGGGACCTCACCAGTGCAACTGCTATCCACCACACAGGTGAGCAGTGTCATCACCACCATGATGACCTGAAAAGATGAAAGGGGATCTCTTGGACACCTGGGTCCAAGAATTTTGGGGAGGGAATGTCCCACATGTATGTAAGTACTGTTACCTCTGTTTCACCAATATCTAATCTTGAATGTCTGCTAAACTGGTATGCATAATGGTGTGCTTCTCTCCCAACAGCTGCAGAGGGGAGGGCTTGCAACACGAGCTGCATGCCAGGTTGCACCATGAGTGTGGTGAGTATGGATGTATTATGCTAACTGTAGTAAAATAAAAGCAAGAAAGAGTAAAGCATTGTCTGCAATAAAGTATACACATTAAAGTTTTTGTTGCAATAAATGTGGACTTAGAGCTGTAGTACAATAAATTAATAATGTCAACTGTAGTGCAATAAAAACATAAAACAATACCATTACCTGCATTAAAGTATATACAATAAAGTATTAAAGTTGCTGTCAACTCACTGAAGTCTGGTATAAACTTGCCTAAATAGTTGACCATGCCTAGAAAACACTGTAGAATTTGTAAATTATCTGCATCTCAAGATTAGTTGCTTGCTTGTTCGGTCTGGTCTTAAGCCAGTACTCCTAAACAAAGGTCATATGTATGCAACTTCTGGAAGTCTAAATTTGCACTTCAGAGGATTGAGCTTCAAGTTTACTTCACTTGCTCTGTATAGAACTTTTCTTGAGGTTTCTATCATGTCTGCTTCACCATTGCCTCTAACTAATAATCATCTACTATTATGGCACAAGGATAACCTGAAACAATTTGCTCCATTGTATGCTGAAAGACTTCATTTGCAGACTTTATTCCAAATAGCATCCTTAGGAATCTGTATCTGCCAAACAAAGTACCAAAAGTAGTTAGAAATGAGGATTTGTGATCTAGCATCACTTGAAAATGAACTCTCTGCATCCAAGACAGAAAATACAGTAACATTCGGGATTAGAGCTGCAGCTTCTTCTACTGTCTGCATTGTATGATACGGTCTCTTTAATGCTTTGTTCAAATCTCTTGGTCCAATATATATTCTGATTTCATCTGAGCCCTTTTTGTGAGCAGCTACCATGGACGACACCCATTCAGTTGGTTTTGTGACTGGACAAATCACACCTTGCTGCACCATTTTATCCAACTGAGCTTTAACTTTATCCTGCATAGCTATCAGAAGTCTTCTTGTTGGTCCAACTACTGGAATGACCTCTGGGTCTAACTTCATGGAATACACAACTGAAAGTTTGCCTAACTTGTCAATAAAAACATCAGCAAACTCTGAGAAAATGGCTTCAGAAAAATTAGAACGCAGAAAAGCACTTGTTTGCTGGACTTCTTTAGCAAAAGAAAGCAGATTCATTCTTAAACTATCTTTGAGACCCAATAAAGATTGCACTGGTCTTTGGACTGCATAGAATAACAAGTTGTAACAGTTCTCATCCAATAACATGAAAGCATCACTGAGCCTTCGGTTTGAAGTTCTTCACCTCCATAAGCAACAAGTCTCGCACTACTGGCTACATTGAGTTGTTCATTAGCTCTCACTTTTACAAATGTATCTGCTGATATAACATTACACTTTGAACCAGTGTCTACTTTGAGGTCTGTGGATTTTCCATTATCTGAACAGTACAAAACACTTTAGTCCTTGTCAATAAATTCACTGCATGAACTCTTTTACCAAGCACTGATACACCATCTACATATAAACCTGACTGTTTTGGCTCTACTTGATCAACTTGCTTTTTTGTGTGACCCTTCTTTACAACTGTGTGAGGCTTACTTGATTTGCAAAACTTATGGGTACATTTTTTACACTTGTAACATTGCTGACCAAATGCTAAGCACTTTTCCCTTTTAGACTCATGATTTGCACCACAATTGCGATAGTTCACAATAAACCTAGATTCGGGTTTTGCTGATTCATGCTTGTACTGCATGAGCTTGAGCTAGAGCATGCTCCCTTTTTAGAAATTCCTTGGAAATCCTGTAGCTGCCATGTGCTTGGGCCTGCTATTGTTTGCCACATGTTGCATACTATCTACATATACTCTGGAGCCAACCGAAATCATGCTCTTGTCACTCGCAAGCATATTTGTGTGTTTTTCTGTTACCTCATGGATTTCACAAATCTGTGGATTTACTCAATGTTAAATGACTGTCACAAAGTAAAATCTTTCTCACAGCAGCACTATTAATACCACACACAGGCCTGTCCTTTATAAGCTCATCTTTTAAGTCACCAAACTGACACATTGTTGCTCTGTTTTTCAAGTCAGTTATATAAGCTGCAAATGTTTCCCCTGGTTTCTGACCTCTTGTGTAAAACAAATGCCTCTATAATGTAATATTTGTATGGGGGTTACACTTTTCTCTGAACTTGCACTTCAGACACTCAGGGTCTTCCCCTGATTCAGCCTGTACAACAATATGACCGCTTTCACCTTCTTCTTCATATATTGCTGGTGCATACACAAATAAATGCTTCCGTTCTATGGCCTCTGACCCAGCTAGGTTAAACAAAATGTATGCCCTGGTGTGTGCATCTCTATCTGCCTAAGCTGCCTATATAAAAATATTATACTCTTGCTCAAAGATTCTGCAATTCTCTGCAATATTCCTATCAAATACAAGTGGTAGGGGCTTTTAAAATCCATCTGCCATATTAACACATACCAGTGAAGAGTTTTGCAAATAAGCAGAAACATATGCGCATGCACATATGCCAGAAACATATGCCAGTAGTTGTAACTTTGTCCAATGCCTTTGTACTTCTGAATTTATACCTTCTGAGCTCTTCAACATTATGCTAATGGAAAAACTTGTAGTAACTTTGAGTAACTGGACTTTGCAAAATAAACTTCTTGGGCACTTTAGACTTGTAATATTGTTTGAAAAGGCTAAATGCTAAAGTCATTTATCATCAGTTTACTAAAGTCGTTTATCACCATTTTAAGAAACATTTTAACAAATTTACAATGTGACTGAATAACTCTAGGGCACTGTAATACTCTTGTAATGTTGCCTTTTGCAAGAAATCATCTCTTATCAGAGTAAGAAACATATCAAACAACTGCACAATGCAAATAAATGAGACATCTCTTGCCCAAAACTCAGTAACATTTTGAAGTAATTGCACTTTACAAATAACTGCATACAATGCATTGAAATGTCCCCAAAATAACAGTACCTTGCTAGGAAACTCTTTATAGTACAAAAAACACTATGTAATGGTGGCACTTTGTGAATAGACACACCCAGCACAAGATGCTTTTCAAAATGGTTATACTTTGATTGTATTTCATGAAATATTTGCACTTTGCACACAATAAACTCTTTGAAATGCATGCTTACTAATAAGCACACTGTAAGCACTTTTACACACATTGAGATACTTCAAATAACTCTAGTTATGCCCTTGATACAACATGAAGTCATACTTATGCCAAAACACATGCAGTTGCCTTGCTTTATTTTTGTTAATGTGCCCTTTTTGCCCTTGTTATATTCGTTTTGCTCATTTAATCCCTTTTCATGCCCCTTGCATTTTTCCTGTGTTTGTTTTACTCTAAACATGACCAGTTTTGCCTTACACTCTTGTCTTGCTTTAAACATACATGTTTTGCTTTACTGTTAATCATTTCATCAAATGCCTTTATTTTAAACATTTCTTTTAGTTAAACTGTTCATGCCATCTGCTTGCTTAATAATGTGGTTTGTGCCCTTGCAATGCCCCTTTTTATTTTTTCTATCAAATAAACAGTTTGTGCTATTTCTCGTTACCTTTGATTCTTTTCTGGCTCTTTTTGTGTTCTTTTCTCTCAGCTGTACCTTCACTCTTATCTCTGCACCATATGGCTCTGGATATTATTCTCTGCGATCCTGGTTCTGACACTATGTCGCTCTTCTATCTAGAACACAATAGAAGAGTCTTTGTGGGTTCTGTTCAAGCAACTTTATTTTATGCAAACACACCACTATAGAAGTTTACTGACTTTAACTTAGATAACTAATATACAAACTAACAACTGCAATCATGGATGCTCTCTCACTGGCTGCTCTTTCAAAATGGCAGCAGGAATTGCATATGTCTGAATTTATATGTGCACATATAGTCTTGACATGCTTCTTAAAGATATAGTACACACATCACTTGCAGTCTGATCTACAATATAGATTACCTACAATATCTGTCATGCATGTATTTCATGCATGTGTGTTCTACTGTCACTGCAGTCTAGTATACAACTGCAGTAGTACTACTAGGTCATACATTGGTTCCATGTGAGCTCTAGCCAAATAACAGTCAGTCAGTAGTCAACAGTGGCTCAGTAGTTCAGTTTGTTAAATGCTCTGTCTGTAGTACATTTTGCCACACACAGACTAGGGTTTAAAATACAGCATAGCATAAAGGAAATATAATAATAAATTAAAATTAAAATTAAATAAATAATGTGTAATTCTGGTATGGCTGTATGCCTGGAGTGTCTGTTCAAAGTTGTTGCAGCCAACTCATACATTCCATGCAGATGTCCTCAGCAGTCACTGCTATTGGGTTATATCCCCATGCCTGCCAAGCAAGGCATGATAGCTGTTTAGTTTCTGTACTGCGCATATATATGTCTCCCAAGTGTCATGCTATCATGTAATGTAATTAGTAGTGCATAATCCATCTGGCACAGGATGACCATTGGAATGATTACCTAAATTGCAAAGTATCACAACATCAGCCCACAGTACACCTTGATAGTTATATAGGTCCACCTGATGTGCCAGCATTCTGTGTAGCAGTGTACCCACAGTTGTTCCTGCTTGGCCCATACTGTCCCTTGTGAATAGCTTGAGAGGTGTGTACATGCTACACCAGCTATAGGGAACATGTACACATAAAGAAAGGACAGTCCCATAGAGTAGATAGTAGTACTGTTGTCAAGTAAATAGCCTATAATGGTACTAATGGACTGTTCTTTTCTCTCTCCCCACCCCTTATTTTCATTTCTTTGTTATTATCCATTGGTTATGGTTTACTATTCACATATGTTGTTAAATTACCTGTGTTTTGGCCGTGTGTATTATTATTGTTCTGTATCATAATGGTTGCATATTAGCATATCTTGTTGAATTACCTATTTTGTTGGCCTTATGCTGTAACTGTTACTGGCATGCTGTTAACATACTGACTATTCTGTCATGTATTGTTGTGTTTCACATAATATGCATTCACATATAATTGGGTTAAATCCACTGTTCTGGCATGCTATTACTATGTTTTGTTTATAACTAACCTATACTTATTGCTATACCGCCATCACCACAGAACATCAGGGTAGGCTTGTTCCCGCTGATCCACCTACCTTGCCTCAACTGGCCAAGGCACCAGGCCCTAGCACGTCTGGGACCACCGGCCAGTTGTGCCCCCTTCACTAATCCTGCACCACCAGCAGCATCGGCTGGAGCTGCCTCAGGGGATGGGTCCTGACCTTCCCCTGAGAGAGGTGGCAGAGGGGCTGCAGTCATCCAACAGGAACTGCTGATCATGGTAAGCAGGATCCTTAATCAGACTTATAAACATTGCCTGTGCCAGATTCAGGGCACACTGGCCAACCTGGTGGGGCAGGCTGGCCCTGGTGCCCAGCCTCCAGCACAGCCACTGTCAGGGAAGTGAAGGAGCAGTGTCGACTTCCCATGGCTGGGGATGTCAGTCATGCTGCTGCTGTCTGGAGGCATATGCGAATCCGATTCCACAACACCCTCCCCATCTGAGGTGTTTAACCCCCACATGTGTCACATACCACCCCTGTCTGCTGTGTTGTATTTCTTGTCTGTCTGCTGTTGCACCCTCTCCTACCCAACTTACCTCCCCACATGCACCTATGCCCCTTCCCCAACATTTCACTCTCTCCTTAAAAAAAATGGGCACCTGTCCCACAAAAAATATTGCTCCATAGATAGCTCTCCATACCACCCCTGTTTGCTGTGTTGTATTTCTTGTCTGTCTGCTGTTGCACCCTCTCCTACCCAACTTACCTCCCCACATGTACCTATGCCCCTTCCCCAACATTCCACTCTCTCCGTAAAAAAAATGGGCACCTGTCCCACAAAACATATTGCTCCATACATAGCTCTCCATTTCGCATATGTGTCCACTGGACACAACTAATTTGGTCCAATTGGCTTGAAAACACATTTATGTTGTCCTCAGTTCTCTCTCTGGGGTTTGAGAGTCCAAATTCATCTACAAAACTTGTCAAAATGCACAGCTGGTTGCTGTGCAAAAAATGGATAGCTATGGTTCTTTCTTACACCCATCCTGCACATCCCTACCTGCCTTTCACATTGTTTTTCCCCCTGCTTGCCCCCATTTCACCACTTTCTTATCACCCCCTTTTTCTTTTCTTTATATTTTTAGTGCGGGCTTGCACGGATTTGAACAAAGTGGCACAGCGCACTGAGCTGCTTTGCTTACCTCAGCTTAAATGAGCTTAAATGAGCTTTAAAGTGCTTTAATGTCTGTATGTGTCTATTACATTGTAACTCACATGTAGAAAATAAACAGCTCTGGCAAGTTTTGAACCCAAGTCCTTCTCAACTATAGTACACTGTATTAACCCACGAAAGGAACCTTGATGATTGGATGGGATATAGGAAATTCACCCCGAGGATCATGTCAGTCACCATGCTAGACAGGGGCCCAGAAAAGTAAATATTGTGGGAAAAAATTTCCAGGGAATTGTTATGGCTAGGCTTGCATAGGCCTTAGGGTCGATAGCCTAGTACCAACCTATGAACCTATGCTACACAAGCTTTAAGTTGGTGTTTCCAGCAAAACATACTGCATGCTACATACAGACATTACGTATGTAACTGAAATAAAAAACTAATGTGTAAACTGGGAGGGTACCCTGGAGTCTGGTGCAATAATAAATAATAATGAAGACATACTAATGGATGTAAGTAAGGCCTGTGATAGCTCTTTTATCAGCAATGTCTGGAAAGATAGCTACTAAGGCAGCAATGGCAGAGTACATGTACAACTAGGACCCTTGTGCAAAAATACAACCATATAAAGCCACTCACATACTCATGGATGTAGAAATGTTTCTCACAGCCTGCATATGTGCACATATATCCTGCAAATACACATGCTTTTGCAGTGTCTCAGTAGCTCAGTCTGTTAAATGCCTTCCATACAATACAGTTTGCCACATACAGTCCTGGGTTCAAATCCAGTGTTGTGTCGCACGTCAATTACATTGTTGTGAAGACAGCAAGTAATGACTGAGTCATGCAGTCTTACTCCTCACAGGTCACTTATACTTAATTAACTGCTACCCAGTTTTGCAAGACAAAGGCATGCAGGCAGAGACACAATGCACACATCCATATAGCCTAACTATATGTCGCCTACTACTTTGTTAGTCACACTGTTGCATAACAGATGTACCTTAAGCACATGCCCAGACTGCACTGTATAGAATACCCTTGCCCTGGCTCTGCCATAATGACAGGCCTGACACAGCTGACATAGTTACATGTACAGCTTGCTGTCCACCAAAGTGTTCACTCTCCCCCATGTGTTGCAGGCTGCAGCAGCAGCTGCAGCCTGTAGTATACACAGCTGTATATCAAGGTAGCAGCTACAGACCTATCTTACCTACCAACCCTTTAGAACAAGGGATCCAGACACAGCCATATTTAATGGGGATAGGTGGGTCAAAGGCCCACAGAGAGGGACATGTTTAACAATTTGCCCCTACAAAGTTAGTAAGTTGATAGAATACAGCTATTGCAGTAGCATGCATAGTCTGACAGGTATGAAGTGTGACACACATGTGTCTCTTCCCTTACTAACCTCAACCCACAATGATTCCTAGTGCACTGCTAGATGACCAAAATTAAATGGGACACTGACTACACATATGAGGCAATACTGTGGACATACGTCATAAATCTTTACAGTGGTTGGTGTTTGTACATGCCCACTGCAATGCTATAGTCTCCACACCTCAGTAATATCCACCTCAAAAACTAAGACAGGGGGCAATTCCTACATGAGCGCCTTATATATTGCACTGTGGTGGCATGTCATTGGCTAATGATAGTGCAATACAGCTGTTTTGGCTGCAATCCACACTTCTGAGCCACAGAGTGGTGCAGAAGCAATCATCTGCTAATGTATATTGTTATTAAATATATATGTGCCACATACCGATAGATGCACTAATCAGGTGTCAGGGCGATAAGGAGAGAGAGATATGTATACGTAGCTGTATGTACATACAGACAGACATATTTCCACATAGGAGGTCTTTGGGTGGAAGAGACAACAGACTTGGGCCCAAGTTAGCTAAGTGTAGGAGCATGACCAGTGTGACTATCAAGGTGACTCCAGGCCAGAGCTACCTGTAGTCCAGTCCGGGATTATGACTGCTGCAGGCCATTGGCTGCTGCACCTATTACCACAGTACTGCACTTCCCTGATATTGTCCAAGGCTGTTTGCTGACCTTAATATGTGACTCACACCTCCCAACTGTATAGAGCTTCACAGAATGTCTAGAATTTTGCCTCATATTTTTGGTCCATTTTATATAACATTGCTTGCGGTTTTCTGCCAAATTAGTGGCAAATCATTTAAGATGGCAGTTAAATAATGACAGACATTTGGGTTTCAGGCTCCATACACATCAGGAAATTCATGCTAATGCAAGGCCTGTTATTCTATCACCATTCTACATTTGTAAGAGCAATATCTAAAACTTGTCCCTAGTTGTGGGCCTTTGTCGCACTTTTATTCATGGCTTTGGCCAGATTTCTTGCTCTAAGAGGTTGAGAGGTATGACATGACTGGGGTACATGATGTAACACCACACACAGGCTGACAGTCTGCATACCTCTCCCTGTACATATTTTTGCAGAATGTGCAGCATTTCACCCATATGTCTGCTCTGTTCCTCATACATTTGTGGTTTTCTGGTAATATACTGTAAAATGCAGTCACTGCAATGTTGTAACTACTGAGACATTTAAGTCCTGGCCTTTACATCTTGCAGCTAATCTGACCTGTTGCAACCTGCTGCTATACTAGCCTCCTTCTAGGTTACTCAGAGCATGTATAATGTATGTGTATAGGTTGGCCCTTTGTCCCCCATTCACTCTGGCTTTGTCCAGCTTTCTTGCAGTAACAGACTGAGGGATTATGACCATCTGTGGGAAATCCACCATATGACTACCTCAAATTCAAAATATGTGTCTACTGCCAGATTCAAACCATCAATGCCATCACTTATGCTAATGTCCCTGGCCTACTGAGCCACACAGGCTGCCAGATGGGGATGCATCATTCATCACACAATGAATAGCATACAGACATAATTGTCAGCCATGTGTTACATGAGACATAGAACATGTGGCCAGGTTCTATTTCACAGCACTGGAATTGGGTGGTCTGCTGATATATCATTGCAAATATACTGCTACAACAGTTATATGGGTACAGTGATGAGTTGGAGGTGTGAGATGACCAGCCCATGCTCTGTTGGCATACATAGCTGTGCGACTGTTTTGTGACCCCACTGTTTCACATCTCCCTTGAATAATATAGTGGGGTTTCCAGCCATGTGGCCTAGTGAACATTATGGGGCACATACTATTGAACAGAGTACTTGTCCCAAGTGGCTTTTAGATCTCTGCAAATAGTGCAGTACCCACTATATTCCCTTGCATACATGTGGCAGGTCCATATCTATGCTACCATATTCTAGTACCCCTTACAAGTGGTGATTAGAAGTGTGACTTACCTTGCGAATGCACCAGGTGACAGACCTGTAGTTTGGGGCTGACTCTGATACACGGAGTTCACAGCCAATACACAGTGAGGTACAGGTTGTGTGGGCTGGCTGGCATCATTTGTACTAATATGTATGTTCAGAGGTTCATAGGTTCATAGGTTGGTACTAGGCTATAGGCCCTAGGGCCTATGCAAGCCTAGCCATAACAATTCCCTGGATATTTCTTCCCACAATATTTGCTTCTCTGGACCCCTGTCTAGCAGGGTGACTGACGTGATCCCCGGGGTGAATTTCCTATCTCCCATCCAATCATCAAGGCTCCTTTTGAAGAGGGCCAAGGAGAAGCTCTTCTTGACATGTATGGGCAGTCTATTCCAGAGTATGGGGAGTATCTGGGTCAGGAACCTATCCCTCCAGCATGTTTTGTTCATTGTGATGACAAGGTTTAGATCCCTGGAGTGTGTGGCTCTGAGGGATTGGGATTTCCTTAAGTGGAGCATGTCCAACAGCTCAGGGTTTGACATGGCCTTGTATGTTAAGCAGAGATTGACTCTGAGTAGATGATGTGCCACAGAGTATAGCTGGAGTTTTTTTAGACGGTCAGCATATGGCATCTGCTTTAGGTCTGGGATTCTTTCAGTGAGGTATTTCTGTGGCCTTTCCAGCTGTTGCAGATGTCTTGTGAAGTACATACCAAATGGGGCATTAAACTCTATAATGGGTTTAATGAGGGATGAGTACAGTGGGACAATGACCTCCTTTTTTCTGGATGAAAAGCTCTTAGTGATGAGGTGTGCCACATAGAAGGATTTCCTGACTGTTGTGGTGATGTGGTTATCGAAAGTGAGACCACTGTCCACCTGTGTCCCTAAGTCTCTCATCACACTTTCAATGTTTGGTGTCCTGCCATCTATGTGGTAATTCATGGGTACATGTTTTTTTCCAAAGGGGATAACTATACATTTCTTGGCATTAAGCTTGAGCCCATGGCTCTGGCACCAGGCATCTGTTTCTGTAAGGCCCTTTTGTAGAATATCCACATCATTTGGGGGATTCAATAATGGCTCCCAGTTTGCAGTTATCTGCGAACTTTGTTAGCCAGAGTCCCTTAGTGTTGGCCTGTACTTCAGAGAAGTAGATGCCAAACAAGAGTGGTCCCAGGACTGAACCCTGAGGTACTCCACTTGTCACTTGTCTGGAGCTGGATTTGGAGTCGGCTACTTTTACAGTCTGGGTTCTGTCAGTAAGCCAGTTGGCAACCCATCGAGAGACATAGGGATTTATGCCCAGCTTAGTAAGTTTATCAATGATTCCAGAGTGGGGGATGGTGTCGAAGGCCTTGGCAAGGTCCAGAAAGGCTGTGTGGACTGCCTTACCCTCATCCACAGCTCTGGAGACTGATTCGAAGAAGTCAATCAGATTCAGGAGACAAGATCAGCCCTTCACAAACCCAAACTGGGTGGGGTCCAGTATTTGAAGGTTGCCAATGTCTTTGTTTATTAGTTCCATGATAATGCGTTCCATGCCCTTGCAGATCAGGCTTGTCAGACTGATGGGACAGTATTTCCTGGGATCTAAGGCAGATCCTTCCTTGTGGAGTGGGATAACTGTAGCTGTGCACCACTCAGTGGGCACGAAGCCTGAGGTGAGGCTATGATTAAACATGACAATTAGGTGAGGTGCCAGTTCATTTTGTAGTTCATGCAGTACACAGCCTGGGATGTCATCTGGTCCCATGGATGCTGCATTCCTAGCTTTGGAGAGTGCGGTTTCTACCTGTGTGGCCGTGATTATCGGAATTTGGCAATCTTTTGGTATTGAGATGGGTGAAGTTAGCACTAAATCGATCTGCCAGAATTTTGGCAATATCCTTGGGATCAGTATATTTAATGCCATTCTGTTGTAGCTCAGAGCAGATCTGACCATTGCCATTTAGATTCTTGACATAACTATAGAATGCCTTGTGGTTGTCTTTGGAATCCTTGGCAATTTTATTTTCGTAACTAGCTTTTGAGGATTTTATGAGGGATCTCAGCTTCTTACTGAGGCTGGTGAGGAAGTTTTTTGCAACCTGGAATTTTCCTCTTTTCTGCAACAGTTTCTTCCTTCTGTTGTATAGTTTGTTTATAGCAGGGGACCGCCAGATTGGCTTCCTTTTTTTGGAGAAGAGCATCTTGGTTCTATTTGGGATGGCACAATTCATGCATGAGTGGATGTGCTTGTACAGTGCCTTAGTGTAGGATTCTGCAGTCGAACTACCAGATCCCGTCTGTGTGGATGTTGTGAAGTTTGTCACTTCTGACTTCAGTAGTATGAAGTAGGCTTTGGAGAAGTTTTTTAAGGAGGTTTCTTTACTGGGGGCTGGGGTGGGATGTGGATGTCAAAGGTGATTTGCTTATGGTCAGACTTGAACAATGAGGGGGTGACCACTGGTATGGAGTATCTATCTCCCATGTTGGTAATGACCAGGTCTAGGATATTGGAGCCCCTGGTGGGACAGTGGATTAATTGATCCAGGGCATTGGAATTTATGAATTCCAAGAACCGTTGGGAAAAGGAGTTGGTACCCGAGTAGTTTTCCCAATTAGTGGCAGGGTAGTTGAAATCACCCAGTATTAGGGTGTTTGGTTGTATCTTAATATTTTCCAGCATGTTTAGAAAGGTGTAGTGAGAATATTGGGGCATGGTGGGGGATCTGTAGCAAGCTACAATTTGGATTGCAGTCTTACCTAGTGTTAGTTGCACCTGGAGAATTTCAGATGCATTGTGTTGGGCAACTAGCCTGGAGGTGTCAATATCCTTGGTGAATATGGTAAGAATTGTAGCCTGGTATTGCAGAGGTGCTCTCTGGAGCCTTGAACCAGGTCTCAGTTACTGCACAGATATCGATGTTCTCCATTTTTAGGAGTGCCTCGAGAGAGTGCATTTTGAGGTTTAGACTTCTAGCATTGAGTAGCATTACCTTCAGATTTTGCATACTTGTATCTGTTACAGTGGTGATTTTATCCTTTGAACCTTGCCTAAAAAAGGCACTATATGGGTTGCAAGAGCTTTAGCCAGTAACCTGAATCCCAGGGGTGAAAGGTGCAGACCATCACTGGCAAAACAATGTGGTTTGTTGATCATGTCTTCCCAGGCAGACAAATACTGGAACCCCTTTGAATGACACCAGAAGCTTAGCCAATTGTTGAAGTCAATCATTTTGTGTATACTGTGGTATCATTCTGGGCGAAGGCAGGATGCTACTCAGGGCTAGGGTCATACCTGCTTGGGTCACATGATCCAAGAGTTCTTCCATGTCTCTTTTCATGTAGTCCAGGGAGGTACATCTCAAGTCATTCACTCCAGCATGGACAATGACAGAGTCGTATTTGTACTTGTTGTGGAGTGACTTGAGTGCATGCATTATGTGGTGGATCCTGGCACCCGATAGGCAGTTGACTGTAATTTTCTCCTTGTTCAGCCTGGTGAGTGGGACATCAGTGTGCCTGACTATAGAGTCACCTATGACTAAAGTGTTGGGTACATTGTCTTGCCTTAGGGGCAGTTGTTGGGTGGCACACTGGTGTTGTGAGCTATGTGTCACTTTGGTTGTGACTGGTGTTTGTTTGCGTTTCGGCTTCGGAGATCCTTGTTGCTTGGGCAGGTTAATGTTGAGGGCCTCCACATATGTGGGTTTAGTGTTGCTATGTGTGGGTGTTGATGGTGTGAGTTTTGAAGGGCTATGAGTTGCCTGAGGTGTAATGCAGGTGTTAACCTTCTCCTCTTGACTGTCTAGCACAATCTTGGCCGGAGAGAGCTTTGCTTCCAGTTTGGCTATGTAAGTGCATCTCTTGCAGGTTGTAGTGTTGGGTGGTAGGAGGAGAGGATTGTCTGTATACATGAGGCAGTTGCTGCACTGCCCCAGTATGCCCAGATTCACCAGGTGGACAGAAGAAATCACCGGAAGCTGACCCTTGGATATGCCTGTTTAGGTTCTTTTTTGTAAAGTTTAAGAGCTGTTTTCCCTTATCTTTGCAAGGTAATTTGCAATTATAGGCTGTTTAGTGCCTATGATTAATTTCTCCTTATTGACAAGGAGAGCTGAGCACTTGAATCAGTTTCAGGCTTCCTAGTGCTTTCTTGTAAAGTTTAAGAGCTGTTCTGCCTTACCTTTGCAAGGTACTTTGCAGTTATAGGCTGTTTTACTGCCTATGATTAATTTCTCCTTATTGACAAGGAAAGCTGAGTGCTTGAATCAGTTTCAGGCTTCCTAGTGCTTTCCAGCAGGTTCTAGAGCAAGTGCTAGTCACAGGGGTTCAGATTTTAGTGCTACTACTGAGAAACTAGCTAGTTCTAATGGAAAATTTGAAGAGCAGACTTTCTGGCACCTGGAATAGTTTAACTGTAGCATCGCAGTGCTGCACGATGTGAAAAATTTGCAAACACACGCGTTTTTAAGCCAGAAAGTTGATAGGGATAGAAATCAGCCCACAAAGGCTAATAAAATTACAATTTCAGAGCTGGAAACCACTCCTCTAGTGTTAGATAGGCAGTACAATGCTCACCAGTCCCACTGATATGCAGTAGGACTTCCCTCTACCACAGCAAGGTCTGGATAGCTCTGAGCACAGAAAATAAAGTCCTGAGACAAGCAAGGCCTGGGATATGGACTGGCTAGAAAAGGTGGGAAACGAGCAAACAAGATAGTATATTTTTTTTGTTGAAACAGGCTAAACAATACAATAATACAGTAAATAAACACAGAAAAGGCTAACACACTTGAGTGTATAGTCCTAAACAGTAAATGCAATTAAAACTCTACAAAATTAGCAATTTAAAACTTTTTAAATGAAGCAAGGCAAGTGCACAACTGAAAAATGATTTAAGAGGCAGTAACACAGCAGAATAAGTAGCTAGTCTACATATACAGTGAAGTCTATATATACAGAAAAACAGCTAAAACACACAAACACTTCAGATGCAGTGCAACCTAGAGCACTTGAGTTGTAGCAATATTAAGGCAAATGTCTGGCACAGCTGTGATGCATGCCAGGTATGGGAGTCATGATAACTGCCAGGGCTGCCAGAATACACATTCACATTCATGATAATGCCCTGGGCATTGCACATGACCTGGCAGTTGAGGAAGTGGTATCCCTTAAGGTCAACGTAGACTCTACCCTCCTCACCAGGTGGTGCCTTGATGTGTACATGAGTGCAATCCATGGCATCCAGTACCTCAGGGTAGTGGGCTACATGGTAGAAGTGTTGCATACTGCTGGCCCTTGCCTCAGGGGTGAGGGGAAAATAAATGTGCTCACCGGCATGTGGTAGCATGGCATCCAGGAACTGGTGGAGTACCCTGGATGCTGATGCCTGTGAGACCCCCATCATGCCTCCAGTTGGTCTTTAGAATGTACCTGTAGCTAGTATCCTAAGAGCTACACATACCTTAATTTCCACTGGGATGGGCTCCCCTCTGTTGGCTCTGGGTCTGAGATGAGGTTGGCAAAGCTCAGTGAGTTCTTGTAGTGTGTCCCTGTCCACCCTGTAGCTCTCTACAATCCCCAGCTCATGTAGCTCCTGGATGGTTACCCTGGGCCTGAACACTCTTCTCCTTCTCTGTCAGGGCCTATTGTCAGCAGTAGCAGCAGTATTGATCTCAGCATCTAGAACATACAGATGTAGCAGACCTGCACCAGCCCCTAGCATTTCTTCAGTTAAAAGTCCCAAGTCTGTACTCCAGTGGTGGAGGGTATGGGGTTGAAATCAGATTGTAGGGTTTTTGCAACCTTTATAGCACTTTGCTGTAGGTGCAGCCTTTGTGATTGGCTACCTATGATGCGTTCCACCTGCCAAGTAAATCATTAAGGACTGTTAATATGCCCCAGTTCAAGTGTAACAGGGGTCATCAATAATTAAGATCTCATTGCCTTTCTCAGCCATTTTTTTTATTTTTATTTTTTTTTACAGCCTTCCTTGCTCAGCACTGCAGCATGTCTCACAAACACAAGCTGCGAAAGTAAACAATGCTTAGCAGTCATTGTACAGGCCCCCATGAAAGGTCACGCTCAGCATGGTGGCGCTCTGCACAAACACACTCAAACCCACTGAAACAAGCACCCAGAAGGTAAACAAAACTTAGCAAACACTATACACACCCCCTGGTCAGCAGAGTGGTGTGCTGCGCAAACAAGTGCTGCTGTGATCCAATGAGCTTAAAATGATGCGGACACACCCTCTTTTGATGTCAGCTATCTCTTATGTGGGCACCAACATGATTGTCTGCCTACACGGATGGGATCTGCAGACACAGATACCCATTTGTACTATTCAGTAACCCCAGCTCATTTGCATAGAGATCCATGCACACAACCTGGGAACTACACGGTTCCAGGCCCTGCTTCCTTAACAACCACAGCAGTCTACCATTGTACATACTCCATGTAGGGTCCTATAATGCATTACTGTCACATACTACTAATTTTCGTTTTCACACTTTTTCATTTTTTTTCTTAACAGCATGTTTGCACACTGTGGTGCACAGCACAAACAATCTAATTATTAAAACAAAAAATATTTTAAATTATTTTCTATTTGGTTTTGGACACACAGTGGATAATTTTGTACATATCTGTGTCTGCGATGCTATCCCTGCCTTCTTACTGCACTTTTACAACTCCTGTTCTCTCTTTAACATCATGTACACAGAATTTTTCCATGTACATTTTGGACACCAACACAGGGTCTGCAGGACTGATTATCTGCTTTCTGGATCAATCTACCACCCTTATTTGCATTCACTTCACCTGCTTAGGTAGTTTGCATGCCACGGCTGCTTCCTTGTTGGTGCTCTTGTGCATGCTCCTCAGCTGTTTCCTGGATCGCAAACTTGCTTACTTTCCTGTAAGCAGTGTTCCACTATGCCTACACAGAATATAAGTCCATGTAGGCTTTATTAAATTCCCCACATAGTTTTACATCAATACTGTAATATACTGTAATGCACCTGAACACAGAATTCTATTTTTTGTCTCATGTTTCACAAGCAACTTTTCATAACTGAGAAATTGTACAGCTTAGCAACATTATTGCAGAGCACTATTGTTCAGCCTTACCTCAGCTTTCGAATAACAGCAAGAAATTCCTTTCTGATTGCTTATTTACTGAGATATTTACAGGGACATAAAAGTATGCTATTTACATAATTAACAACATAAATTACACTGAATATTTCTCATGATGTGCTCTTACAGTGCAAATATAAGTGAAAATGTCCTTCTATGTCATCTGAGGTTTCACCTGATCCTATGCAATGGTTTGTGAATGACTCACTGTGGAAATATTAATGTACATATCAAAATATTGCATATTGTCATAACTAATAGTAAACATCTAACAATATGTTTGGTATAGTATACTGTATATGAGCAGTGACAATGTATTTTCTGCCTCCTGTCATGATATTTCACATCATGTCCCTCAATAACACGTAGTTAACTCAATTCTGAAAATACAAATGTAACTAAATAACAAATGCCAAGCAGTGATTAATATATGTGCTGCAAGAAACCTTACATGAACAATCATAGTAACCTCGTGTTACTTATATATTGCTTTTTCTTATGCTGAGTATTGTTAATTGGAAAGTCACTTATTTAAGGAAACAGCACCAAAAATATCAGGACACCATAACCAGCAATGGGTGTTAACTGGAGGAATGCAGATAGTTGCTATAAGTATGAATGCATTAATAATTGCACTCTGCATGACAGTTTAGCTCAAGAGGGATAAGGTTAAAACTGTTAATAAGCTTCAAACTGTAGTCCTGAGCTTGAATCCCTCAGTTCCCAATGTGTTGCTCTGAGCAAGTGTCTTAAACAAGCACTGTTTTCCAGATGCTCCCTGAAAAGGGTCACTTGAGTCCAACAGAGCTTATGTTGTTAATAAATGTAATATAGTCAGTCTTCCTGATCAAACTTGCTGAAAGGATTTGATCAGCTACATCACTTTTGATTACAACTCCAGCTAAAGAAACAAATAAGACATTCTGGGGGTCTACAGCAGGGTCAGACTATATAGAAACAGGGCATACGTGGTTGAAAAGTGCTAGCTGTTTGTATTGCAGGTTTAGAGGTAACAACAAGGAGATCATTACAAGCTAACCAAAAACACCTAGTCAGAGATTCACTCCAGCTTCAAGGAGAACAAAGCAAGAAAGACAACGACACCTAGTCAGAGATTCACTCCAGCTTCAAGGAGAACAAAGCAAGAAAGACAACGGGAGAAAGGGGGGCTACATATCCAGGTATGCAGCTTCTCCTTGAATGTGACTAAGGTGCAACTCCCCCTAACATTAAGTGCAAGTTTGCTTGTTCCAGAGGTGAGGGACAGGTTAGAGTATGAACCTATCATGCCAACTTGTGTTATTTATCTGTTGATAAAGGTTTGGTTAGTTACTTTAACTGGATATTTGAGGTACCATTTGTTCTGAAGATGAATAGGAGGTCAAAGAGGGTTGGACCTTTTATGGCTTTAAAGGCTAGACACAAATATTCACAGAAGAGTCTACACAATATTAAGTATAGAGAAAGAGGGCTACTAGTCTGTCTGGATAAATGCAATTTTTGAGGCCACTGATCTTTTTTGCTATGAATTTTTGAGCTGTTTGATATTAGTGATTTGTTTAGATAAACACATACATTTTATTCAATAATGGGTCTGATGAGGTACAAGTAAAGGGGAATTATGACTTCTCTGAATATACTGGAGATACTTTTGTAAATTAGAAGAGCTAGTTAAAACCATGATGGACAAATGATAAGGAATTATCATAAAATGGGTTTAAATCCCTTATGGCAATGTCTGATTGGATAGGTGCATCATATATATATAAATATATATATATATATATATATATATATATATATATATATACATATACATACATACACACATACAAATGTTTCAAGTACGGGAATTAAAGCCCTTCTAGCTTGCCAATATGCCAGAACACTTGTTCCCATAATAAATGTCCAGTCTGTTCTTAAAAATATCTAAACTAGTACTTGTTTTAATGTAATTTGGTATTCTGTTCCATGCATCAGATACTCTGTCACAGAACCAATTAGTAACTTCTCATTCCTATAGAATCTCCTACATGGTTATCTGATGATTCTCTAGTACTTTTTGTTAACCCCAAACATTCCCAGGGGTAGTTGTCACTAAATGCCCTGTATACCTGAATAAGATCGACACTGTACAAGTTCAGATATTTTAGTCTTTCATAATAACATACTCTATATTTCCACTGTACTCTTTCCAGTTTATTCATGTTTGTTTTCCTATAGGATTTCCATATTGTTATTCCATACTCAAGTTTGGGTCTAATGTAACTAACAAACAATGACTTCATTATGTTTGATTTTCTAGACTATATAAATATTTTTATACAACCTATTGTTCTATGACTATCATTAGGCAATTGGTTGATATGATTAGAAAAACTCATAGCTGAATCTACCCATATATCCAGGTCCTTAAATGAGTCTACGGTTTCAATCACTGTGTGCTGTATTAAATATTCACCTTTCAGTTTATGTCTCCCAAATCTCATATGCTTAGTTTTTGAAGTATTTATCAACATATTATTCTCCTGTGCCCAAATGGTCAATTTAATAAAATTATTTTGCAGACATGCCTTATCAGTAACACTTGTAATCAGTTTACCCAATATCAGGTCGTCAGCATATAGACTGTAGAACACCTCAGATGAAAAAGTAAGGTCTGAAAGATACAATCTGAACAAGTAAGGGACTAGTACAGAGCCCTGTGGGACACCTTGACTGTAACCAAGGATTTTGCCTGCCCAGTTGGTGTGTTATACTTGCCATGTCCTATTTGTAAACCATGCAGCTACCCATCTTATCAACAGTACATCAATACCTAATTGTACTAATTTATTGATCAGTGTTTTGTGTATGACCCTGTCAAATGCTGAAGTTAAATCTATATAAATCACATCACAGCACAATTTTTCATTCATTGCTGTTATTATATTGTTATAGAACATCATGTTACAAGTGGTAATAGATCTTTTTTCAACATTTGCATGCTGAGATATGGTTTCAAGTCCCAACCTATCCAGTTCTGACAATAACTTATCCAGTATTACCTTCTCCATTATTTTTCCACAACATGAAAGCAGACTTAAGGGTCTATATGATTCTGGGTTTGTCCTACTCCCCTTTCCTTTAAAGACCGGTTTAATAAGTATATGTCTTCAATCTTGAGGAATCTCCCCATATTTATATGACCTAGTGAATAATAGATGTAATGGCAGTGTAAGTTCTTGCTTAAGTGTTTTCAGGTCATTGTTACTTATTCCGTCTCCTCCCTGCGCTTTGTTTGGATCCAGTTTGCACAGTTCTTTTTGAATATAATCTAATTTGATTCCAGTATCTGGGGTTACCTGGATGTCACTAGGACAACTTACCACCCCTTTTGTGGAGCCAAACTGTTTTGCATAAGATTTTGTAAATATATCTATGATCTGTTGTGTCTGAGAATAAATTTTAGAATCTGCACACAGTTTATCAATTTGTGTATCTTTACTCCTTCCACATCTTATGTATCTATAAAAAGGTTTCCTATTATGCTCAATATCTTTATATAAATTTTCTTCAAAATTTTCTTGATCTTGTCTAACACTATGCTTAATCTGTTTGTCCAGCTCGTTTATTTCAGTTTTCAAAGTTGTAGTTCGACATCTCTTCCATTTCTTATATTTTTTGTCTCTCATCTAATCAGGTATCTTGTTCTTATGGAAATATACCCCTCTGATGCTGCATGCCTAGATCCTGATGTTAAACATTTTTTTGACTTTTTTGCACTCAAACAATTTCTCTTTCAAAACTTTCCACATTCCATCTGCAGTTTTTTTCCACTGAACACCTCACTCCAGTTAGTTTTATATAGTAACTGTTTTGCTTCCCTATAATCTGTAATTAACCTTCTGTGCATTGGTTTAGATTTCAGTTTGGCAGAATTATCTAGCAACAAATTAACCTTTATGACCCCATGATCACTGCACATCAATGGTGGTACAACTTGACTTGAATTTACAGTAATTTCTTTGGGAACACACACAATATCTAGTATATTCCATCCCATGGTAGGTTTTTTACAGTCTGAAGCATTTGTTGTTCCTGAATATACTCTGCGAATAATTTCTTTACTAACATTGTTGAATCAATATTATTCCAGTCTGTTTCTGGTAAATTTAAGTCCTCAGCTAATATTATTCTTCCCTCCTGTGTTTCATGTAAGAAATGTATGCATTCCTCTAGGTCATCTGCACTTGACTTTGGTAGTCTATACACTCCAGTAATTGTTATATGTTTCAGGGTTGTCTTTATTGTCACAGTTTCACAGTCTATAGTATTGGTGTTATCACTGAACATGTAATAATCACAAGTCTCATAGCTATCTTTAATCCTTATCATAACAACACCTCCACCTGATTTTTTGTTAGAATGTCGGTTACAGTAAAAACATTTATACCCTGACAGAACTGGTTTCCAGTCATTGTTCTTTAACCATGTTTCACAAACTATAACAACATCAATCATGTGGGAACGTAGCAAATTTTCTAATAAAAAACATTATTATTAATGCTCATAGCATTAACAACCATCAGAGATGTATTAAATGTTGCTATCTGTGAACTATTACATTTTTGACCTGGCAAAAATCCTGGCTAGTGTTTGTCAAATATTGTAAAATATCTGCTGCAAAAATTCTCTTCCCTGATCTAGACAAATGCACACCATCCTGTCTGAACACGTGTGCCCAAAAGAAGACTTGGATGCTCTACACATTTCCATTTTTTTAAAACAGGACATTTTTTCGGGTCTATATTATAAGCACAAAAGACCTTTTCAGCGAATACGAAAACAGCGACACATATTGCGCGAACCATGAAAACACTCAATGCCCCAACCATGAAATTCGAAATGTGGAATCGTCATAGTTAGCCCTTCTGCGGTGTAACTTCTTAAGGTAAGTGTGCGATAGTTACAGACCTTAGGGTAAGGGTGCGGGTTAAGGTAAGTGCATAGATAGTAATGTATGCAAGGTTTAGTGTAGGGCTAGAAGTAGGGTTTTGTTTAGTGTATGTATGTGATTTATTTATTTTGTTTGGGTAGGTAGTATGTAGTGGGCGGTGGAGTTGTCCAACTATGATGATTCGAGGTTTTAAATTTTGCGGTTTATGGCATTCAATGTTTTCACGTTTAGCGCAATATGTGTCGCTGTTTTCGTATTTGCTGAAAAGGTCTTTCGTGCTTATAATATAGACCCCATTTATTCCATGTAGGTGCTTATCCAAAAAACCTTTTCATTCACAGTGACCTGACTATCCTTTCTGTAGGTTAGTTGTGAAAAATATGTCCATTACAAGCTATACTGTCTAGGAGGTCTGTCAGTTCCCGACTAACAGTCAGGCAATCTTTGTTGGTAACATCATTTGTACCAACATGAATAAAAACATATCCATACTTCCTTAAATTAAGGCATTCCAAGGCTTGTTTCACATCTTCTATTTTTGCTCCTGGCAAGCGTAACACTACTCGATGTTCATTATTATCTCTGCAAATATAAGTATCAGTTCCGCTAATAACTGAATCTCCAATTACAAGCGTATATTTACTGACCATCTCTGAAGAATCTTCAGCTTCTATGTATGGTATGTGAAAATGTTTTATTTACCAAAATGAACAGTGCTGCATTTTTCCCATTTAATTTGAGACCATTGTCCTTGCACCTGTTATAATATTCTAACCCACGTTGGATCAGTTGTGACCCAGTGAAAGATCAAACCAGCACCCAATTTATATTAGTCTGCAAATCTTGATAACCATAGGCCAGAAGTATTGGCATGAATTTCTGAAAAATACAGGTCAAATAAATGAGGACTGAAAACTGCTCCCTACAGTACACCATCGGTACCTTATTTGCTTCCAGGACTGGAGCCTGAGACCTTGAACATATAGGTACTGTCAAAGAAAAAAAATAGCTCTCCACTAAGCTACCTAACAATTTATATTCAGATTCACAAGTCTGTCGGCAATGCCTGTATGTGGAATAGTGTCAAAGGTCTTGGTCAGGTCCAGGAATGGTCCATGTACTGTATAACCTCTGTCTACTGCTTTGGTTACTTTTTTCAAAGAAATTAATGAAGTTAAAGAGGCAAAACTTATTTTCTTGTGATATTATGTTTGTTCTGTGTGGTTCTTGGTTATTGTCAGTATGTGTGGTTCCAGCATGGGTTCTGTGGGTGAACACCTTTGCTTGTTCATCTAGAAGGTGCTGAAGCAAGTATGGGACTGTTATCACAAATGGTTCAACAATTATTCCAAGAGATGACTTCCTTGACAGCTTGGCTTGGAGTAGACAATTTTCTTACCCCTTCACTTTCATCTTCAATACCTCTGGGACAAGGTGCACCACAGGTTGTCAATAATTCTTTCAACAATGACAATGGTGTAATGGCAGGATCTGCTTCCAACACTCCTTTAAATATGAGACATATAATTAATGTGTCTTCTTGGCTTAATCAACCTCTCAGATATTCTGTTTTACCAGGAAGAGGCAACAATAGTCTACAGAATTTTATGGACATTTTCGAGAGCAGGCTTCTTAAATGTAGAAAGCTGCAATGTGAGAATGGGTACTTTTTTTGAATGCTTCAAGAGTAAACAAGTGCTGAAAGGTCTGAGGACCTGGAAGTTCCTGACAGGTTTAGTTTTGAATTCGCCCCTGCATAAAGATTTACTTAAGCCACATGATTGGCAGGATTATGAACTGATAGAGCTGCTCATGAAACATAAACAATTGGCATGTTAACTCAAGAGATTTTAGGACTTGAGCACCTCATCACAAATGACCTGTTATTCCAGGACTTGTTGGATAGCTATAAGAAAATATTACTGAACATCAATAACAGTTCTTAAGATATAAAGACTCACAAAGAAAAACATCTTGAGAGAGACTGCATTGAATATCAGAAGGGATGTGCGTGTCCTACACCTAGCAACCAAGGAACTAACCAATATGAAGTGGAGGGGAATAATCAACAGTCTGCATCTCACTACTCGTATTCTATTCAGGAGAAATTTCCCTTTTAGACCATGTTATTTTAAGATGCTAGGAGAGGCTGAGAAATTGGAGAAACATACAGAAAATGGAACAGGATCAATTCAGTGCCAAAAGGATACCTTGTTACCAACGTGGTAGGCTAAGGAGATGATACGGCAGGACAAGGAACTAATTACTCCACTTGGTATCAATCAAGGTCATTTTGTGAGTGATAGGCTGTGTATATTGACTAACTGGAATGGAGATTTAAAGATTTATAATTTCACAGACAACCATTATGGTATGGATTACTGTGACTTATTCTGTAAAGGGTTTACTTTTGCTTCCTCTTCCATCTTTAGAATTGAGAACATTATAACTGACTTAAAATGTTTTTAAGGAAGTTATATTTTAAAATATTGTTTCAAAATCAAGCTAACATGTTGGTTGATAATGAGTTGCACAGAAAAAAGTATTTTTATCTCCCATCCATTTGTCACTTACTTTGTTTGAAAAGCTCTGCAAATTTGACTTCAGGGCTTTAGTTAGTAGTTCACTCACAGTAAATCAGTTTAATTTGAACAAGTCAGAATACTCTTTACTTAAATCTAGGTAGTGACAAAAATGTGACAGTGATAAAACTCAATAAGGGTGGGGGATTGTTATTATGGCTAAAACTGACTATTGCAATAGTATGAATGTATTACTTTTTGATGATGATTTTTATGAGGAATCTTCTTTAAATGTTGTCAACATTTCTTATTCTAATATTGATTACTTGTTAAAAGATATGTTCGACTAGAGTTTAATAACATATGAACTTTGGACTTTTTTGACCAGCGGATATCCAATAGTGTCATCTATCTTTGGAATACCAAAGATACACAAGTGTATCTCAGACCCCCCCCACCATGAGGCCAATAGTAAATGCCGGCAAATCGAAGATACACCCCTTAGCTAAATATATTGATCATCATTTAAAAAATGTTTAGATTCTTTCCGCCATTTATACAGAGACCCATAGTACTTCCTTAGCAAGTTAAGATGTTTTGTTTTTTCTGAAGACATTATCTTCTTGACAGTTTATGGGACAAACATGTTTAATGTTGTTCCGCATGATGTCAGAATAGAGTGGTTTCATGATTTTTTTTTTTTTTGAGTGTACTTATTTTCATAATGATAAGGTAAATATTATGGTAACCCTCATGGAAACTATTCTGAGGAATAATTTTGTGTTTTTTGAGGGACAGTATTTCCTCCAGAAAGGGGTGTAGCCATGGGGGCCATGTGTGCCCTCATTTTTTCCAACATCATTATGTTCTAATGGGAGAGAAAATATGTGTTTAACATATTTACTCCACCACCATGGAAAATTTATGTCCAGTTTTTGGATGATATTTTTATAGAATGGAATAAATCGGGTCTATATTAGCAAATCGAAAAACCCTTTACACGAATACCTAAACATCGACACCTATAACATGAACCGAGAAAACTCCCGAATGCACTAAACAGCAAAAAATAAAATAATGAACTGTCATAGTCGGCCAACCCCACCACCCACTACATATCTGCCAAAATAAATAAACCACATACATACACTAACCAAACCCTACTTCTAATCTAAAATAAAGCACCAAAACCCTACTTCTAACCCTACACTAAACCCCACATACACAACTAATTATGCACTATCCTTAACCCCTCCCTAACCCTAAGGTCCGTAACTACCGCACATGTCCCCTACAGACATACACCCAAAAAAATAAATAATACACATACATACATTTAACAAAACCCTATTTCCAACACTACACTAAACTCCATATACACAACTATCTATGCACTATCCTTAACTCCTCCCTAACCCTAAGGTCTATAACTACTGCACACTTCCCCTACAGACATACACCCAAAAAAAATAAATAATACACATACATACAGTTAAATAAAACCCTACTTCTAACACTACACTAAATCTTACATACATTACCTATCTATTCACTTACCTTAACCCACATCCTAACCCTAAAGTCCTATCTATCGCACACTTACCTTACAGAGCTATACCGCAGATGGGCCAACCATTACACTTTGACACTTAAATTTTCGCTGTTTTGGACGTTCAGCGTTTCTGTACTTCGCGCAATACGTGTCGCTCTTTTCGTATTCACAATTATGGTCTTTCAATCTGTTAATAGGAACCCGAATAAACCAGCTACTGAAATATAAGAGTTTATAAACAACACAAACTCCTTTTTGAAATGTACCTCCTTTAGTAGCAGTACACAAATTCACTATTTAGATGTTGAAATTAGCAAAGATTACAACAGTAGAAGATATGTAAATAACACGGGTTCCATACACTAGATCGAATTTTCACTAATTCGAAATAGTGCATGGAATGCTCACTGCAGCGAAAGTGCACTTAATCGAAAGTGCACTTACGCAAAGTTCAGTACAATGAATGGGTGTTGTGCTGAACTTCCATGCAGTACTCATGGACCTTTAGGGTTAGGGCATGGGTCATAGTAAGGGGATAGCCTGTAGGGCTATTCCCTTACCATGACCCTTGCCCTAACCCTAAGGTCTGTGATGACTGCAGCGCAGTGAAGGACATATCAATGTCCTCCACTATGGTGCAATAGTCACGAACCTTAGGGTTAGGGCATGGGTTAGGGTAAGGGGATAGCTTTACTAACTATCCCCTTACCCTAACCCATGCCCTAACCCTAAGATCTCACCATAGTGGAGTACATAGCTAGTTTTTATGTTCTCCACTGTGCTGCGGTGTTTTCGGTGAAGTGCACTTATGCAAACGTTCACTTTCGTTAAAGTGAACTTTCACAGAAGTGAGGTTTCCTGTGAGGTTTCCTATTACAAGTTCAAAGTAGTGAACTTTCGTTCTTGTAATAGGAATCCAAGTAACACATACAGGAAGCCCACTTATTCCAATAGTCTCTTGCATTACACTAGTCGGCATCCTGATCATCAAAAACAGGGGCTCGTTAAGGGGTAATATGTGAGACTGCCCAAATGGTCTCCGAGAATGAAACATTCGTGAGTGAAGGCAATAAGCAGGCTTCTATGTTATATGCTTGGTATCCTAATTACTTGGTGCAGAATAGTTTTCAAGAGGTGAAACAGAAAAGGAAAGATGGTAAATATCAACCTCTTTTGCATTTTGAACAGAACAGTAGCCTTAATAGTGTTCAGTTCTTCAACAAAAACTGACAAATCTGTATATTCTTTTTAGTCACCACTTTTAATGTGAAGCACCAAGATATTATAGATATTTTGTGTAAAAACTGGAGCATTTTACCTTGTTTTGATGGAATTTATGAACTATTAGGTAAGCAACCAAGGGCTGTGCTTAGAAGAGGAAATTCTATTAAAAACAAAACACAGAAGTACCTTATAGTGTGAGTTACAGAAAAACAGGCAAGTTTAAATGCAGTTTCTGTTCTTGATGTAGACATGTATTAGTGAGTGATAAATTGATTATTAATAAAAGAGTAGTGAAAACCTCTTTCCACTGTACATATAATTCAGTGTGGGTTGGTCTACATCACACAGTGTCAGGAATGCCCTTGTTTTTATGCGGGCAAGACCCAGTGAAGACTGCGACCGTATTTATGAGCACCTTTATTAAATCAAACTTAAAAAGCAGAACAATGCCCTATGCAAGCATATTATGAATTTTTGCACACATACATTTTTATATTACAGCATGGATATGATTTGCAAAGATCCTAGGGGGTCCTTGGGCTAATTATACTGAAGCTAAAAAGTTATTATGGCAAGTTAGATTTAATGCACACATGAATCCTGGTCTGAACAACCAATTGTCAGTAGCTAGTATTTTAAGGTTGAGATCGTATATAGTTTATTTTTTAATCAGTCCTACACAGTTATTTAATAACTACAAGTTTAGCTATGTTTATTTATATTTGTGTATATATATATATACACACATTTTTTCGTATGTTAACTATTTTTTATAAGAATATTTATATGGGAAGTGTTTTGTGAGTGTTTTAAGCTGTGTTCGTATATGCCATGTCATGTGTTTATTGACTGAATTGTATCATGTGACTTTTTGTCAGGGAGATTTAGAGTGTGATTTTGTTACAGGTGCTTTGATGCTGATGAAGTCTTGGTTATACTTGGACGAAAGTGCTTAATTTTGTGAACTATTTAATAGATTTGTTCATCCGTGTAGTTTTGTTCTGTTTCACCAGGTTGGTGTTGTGATATATCTTTTGACAGAGCTAAACCATTTTAGTTGCCTTTGTTTCATTACAGTAGCTGAACTGTAAAGATTTTCAGCTTCAATCCACTCAGGACTTTTAGTTAGTTTTGTTTCCCTATAAAACACGCCCCAGATATTGAAGTTGCTTTTGTTTATTATAGCAGTTGAAGTGTAAATCTCAGAGTTTCAGTTTTACATCCCGTTACAAGCCTCCCAGGATTTTTAAATTATACTGCCCCCATTTGGCAGACTCAGTAGCCCCTTCATTTATTAAATGTTTAACTTTTCCGATTGATCTTTATAGCCTTCTTAGTATTACTTGAGTTGAGCTGCGCTTGTTCAAGGTCTTTGATTCGAATCAGATCTGTGTGGCGAGCTGCACATACTGACAGATTATATGAGCTGATACAGATGCTACCATAAGAATTTCTTAGCAAAAAAGGGTGGGAAACCAGCTCTTTGTTTTCACATTGTATTGCATTTTCTGTAAGCACTTGCTGTCATCTGTACATTTACTCAGGTTTTGTTTGTTGTTACTGATGTATTGTCTATTTTCATGAAAAAGTTGTTTGCTCTGCTCTTTAACTTAACTGGTGCTACAATTTTGTGCCTTGAGTCCCAGCACTGAGATTGTTGGGCCTCATAGTAAATTATGTGCATTTTTTGTACACTACGGAGTAGCTGTCAGAGTAAATATCTGTCTTTTAAGAGTATCTAACTGGCCAGGAGTTTGATGTCTTGAGGTTTAGTACAGCGGTGGCAGTGTTGTGGTTCTCCTCAAAGGGTTGTGCTTCCATTAGTCTCATATCACATCAGCTGCAATATATTGCTTTTTTATATTGTCTGCATGGATGTTTTAAATCCTTTGTCTCTTGTACTGTGCTGTAAAAGTTTGCACTTGGCTTGCATCTTTCTAAACGAACCCCATTATGAATTCACACTGGTATTCTAATATCTAGTTACTTTGTCTTTGTACAAAACAAGCCTCTGAAACTTTTAATTATTTTTGTTTCTCTGTAAAACAAGTCCAAGGCATATTAGTTACTTCTGTTTCTCTGTTAAAGCAATTCCCAGGCATTTCAGTTACCTTTGTTTCATAATACTAACTGAACTGTAAATCTCTGAGACTCAGCTTCAGATCCCATTACAAGACTCTTAAATCTTTTAGTTACTTTTGTTTCCCTGTTAAAACAAGCTCCAGGCATTTTAGTTGTCTTTGCTTCATTATAGGAGCTGAACTGTAAGTCTCAAAGAGATTACCTGAGCTTGTACAAATGCTACAATAAGCAATTCCAATGAAAAGGAAAGGAAACAAGCAGTGCTGAGCTGTGCTACCATCAGTTAAAGCATATAGTGCAGCCATTAAAATTCTGCCTGAACAAACACTAGGAGGATGTCCTAATAGTAAGGAGCTTTTCTGCCAGTGCTGGTCATGACTGAGTCTCACTTAGAGACCATGTTATTGAGAGGCTCCCAATGAGAGGTCAGCCAAGGTCGGGTGATGAGGTAGCTCTCTGTTCCTCTCTCTCATGGTCTATGCAAGTTGTTTCTCCCACCAATGAATCTCCTCCCCCGCCAAAGGCCTAGTGGCAATATCCTGCACGTAAAGGTAGCAAAGTTGTTGATATGTTATGCTACCTGTGTTCAGTAGAAGTATTTCAGTATTAAGTCAATCACATGGTCACCTCTTTGACACTGATTGGACATGCAGCAAGAGAAAAGGTTAGGTAGATTTGAACCAATCCTCTTGTTATCCACATAAATAAAAGCTATACATTTTTTTTACAGTTTAAAGGGACTAGAAGCACAGTGATACCTTAGAGAGCAGAAATGATCAATAAAATTATAAAAAAAGCTAAAAATGAAAACATTTTACACATCTCTTAAGTAATACAAAATAGGAAGCAATGCATTTTTAAATAATTTGTATAATTTGATATAGTAAGGATTCTTTATGTTATAGACCAGAAAAAGGTTACGTATTACAAAAGTAGAACCTGTGCTTGTGAAGTAGCATCCTATCTAGGTTTAGAAGACTGGAGAAAACTAGATCCGATCATAACATGAGTAACTAATCATTTTAAAATGTGTTCTAGACTTAGGATGTCTGTTTTTATACACTCTCAGTATGAACACCCTGCTATGTCCACCCTACTAAGTACTGCGAGTGTTTATTCCTCACAAAATGTTTTTAACCATACTCCCACCCCCAGGAAATAACCACATCAACTTGGCTTATGAATCATGTTTACTGTGCAGAATACTTTGATACATCTATTCAGCGGGAGCTCTTTTATCTCTCCTTTAATATTATACATATGCCATGTATCAATACTTTCTAATGTGTTATCTCTGTTAATACACAGTTATGTACTCCTCTTTATTCTTACATAACCATGTGAGTCACACCACATCTGGATGTTACACATCTCAGTGCAGGCGCTTCCCTTGCTGACCTGGTCAGCAGCTCGGCCATCTCTGCTGTACTTTGTTCCGGATAAAATGTTGTCTTTCCAGCCCTGGTTCAATATAATTCAACCATCTAGCAGCCATAATCCTCTGCCAAATCCACTGGTACACCCTATCCTCAAACTGTAGTACTTCTGACCTTAGAACTAGATGCTGTTATACACAGAGGTAAGCACTGCTACACTTCCAAAGAGATGGACTCCCTGAATAAACAATTACTAATGGGATACTCCCATATTCTTATCCCAGTAGAAAGACATGGGTGTCTCTCAATCTTCTCAATGTACCAATGCAACGTCCATAAATCTAAATGTTTCTGTTCCATCCCTGGTATCTAACAAGGCCAAGATCACCTTTTTCTCCAGTACCTATGTTAAGGCCACCTGTGCATCATGTAACCTTTTCAACAGTAGCACTAAGGATGCTGTAATTAGGGGCCCTATTATGACTATCCCCAGGATTCACGAAGCCTCCGTGTAAGAGTTATAACTCTTACACGGAGGCTGCAGTTAAACGGAGTGATGTCAGCATGCTCTGCATATTCATGAGAGCATGCTGAATCACACCTAAGTCTAACACGGTCCGTGTAAGACAGTAGGGGGCATGTCCGTAGGCTGAGCCCTGCAAGCGGACACGCCCCCAGAAGTCTAAAAGTGCCCAAAGTAGACACCCACAACAGAGTCCACGGAAATGTGAATAAACACAACACATGCCCCTACAGACCATAAACATATATAAAAGAAATATAAATGAACATGTCATATTTTTTTTAAATTGTAAAGATGTTTAACCGTGAGTGCGCTCGTTTGCGCGGGCGTGCCCGTAGCGCAGCTACAGTTAGCAGTCAATGGGAAAGCATATAAGAACTAAATATGCAAAATAAGCCAGGAAGCAATAGCATAGCGGTAGAGATGCCGGCTGCAGAGCAGGCATTCATGGTTCGAGCCCCCACAACACAATTTTTTTTTTTTGCAAAATAAGCAGGAAACAAGTCCCTGACACATATGTGTACACATAAAATCAGAATATATGTAAAATACAATGAAATATCCCATTTATATTGAATAAATGTGAGCTAAGAAATGAATATAAACTGCCAGATGTGCCCATAGCTGAGCTACAGTACAACAGAGTGAGTGTATGTGCCCGTAGATAAGCATTGGTCCAACTGGTGCAAACTGAGTGCCCGTAGCTGAGCAGTGGTTTACCATGCTAAATATATGTGCTCCTAACTGAGCTGAGCGGAATATGCGTGCCGATAGCCAAATGAGGCTTAAACCAGCGTACCCTGTTTGCGCGGAGCTGCGCACCGCGCAAACGAGCTAATCGACGGGCAACGGTGAGCAAGCCGTATCCAAAATGCCTCTACACAGACACACCCCTCAACATGTCTAGACAGTCATGAAAAATAAAAAGCAGTGGCCAGGTTCAAACCCAGGATACTATATACCATAGTCAAGGTACAGAACCACTAAGCCATGACAGCAGTACCTAGAAATGCAATATTAGCTCATATATAGGAATCAATACAAACTACAGCATGACAATGCAGGTTTACTGAAGTTGATACAATTCCAAACTGGCCAATCACAGATATGTGTGGGAAAAACGGACTATATAAGCCCCATAGGCGGGAATACACAGCATAAACAATTGTAGAACAGACCTGCAGGCAGAATGTCAGGTGTAGGTGAGGGTAGTCGCTTTCGAGCGCAGAGGTGGGGTGTTGAGGAGTCCAGGTACATGGCCTGGCTCCTAGTCCACAACCATGAGGCCCAACTCATGCAGGGCCAGGTCCTCTGGGGAGCGTACAGGGCTGAGGCGTGGGACCAGTTGGCTCATGAACTCACCAGTGCCACAGGAATTCCAAGGACAGGTGAGCAGGTCCGTCACCACCATGCGGACCTGAAGAGACGCAAGCAGGACCAACTGAACCTTTGGATCCAGGAGGCCCAGCAATCACCCAACGCCCCACCACTTAGTAAGTAACAATTAATTATGTAGGTAGAAAGTTAAACTACCTGTAATTATGGAGATGTGTATTCCAATATTACTTCATTTATATTACAGCTGCAGGTGTCCGTTCTGCGAACCGCAGAGCCTATGCCGATAGGCTGGTGTGGTTGCGCCACCAGGCAGGTCAGTAATCCACTTCTAGTAACTGTAAAGATTTATAAATGTATGACAGTCAGCAAAAGAGTGCAGTGTAGCCAGGAAGGAATTAAATCTGCAAGTAACAGTGTGAAAGTGTATGCAAGTATTGCCTGATTACAACAGTTCCCAGCCTGTAAGTGTAAACTAAACATGACACTGTCCAACATATATTTTCGAGTAAAACTGCCCTGCCTGTAGGAAAATAGTACACAACCTGCAGCAGCATGTAAAGTATAGCTGCAGAAGAGGATGAAATCACATGTGTGAAATATATCCCTGTGGAAATACTGAAACATGACAGAAGTGAGACTGCTGGAAAGAACTGTAATAACTGTTGTTAAAACATGTCAATAAAGCCTAGAAGTACCAGTCTGAATAGTAACATGAAAGCAAGTGAGAGAGTGTGAGAAAGTGTCAGGAATACAGCAATACAGTACTTATAACCCCTGAATAAACCATACTGCAGTTAGGACAGAATTAAATGCATGTGAGACTCAGAACCAAACAGCACAATCTGTTCAAAGTGTTGATGCATGTGGAATGTGTACACCAACATCTGGATATGTTTCTCCCAGTCTGAAATACGCAGATAGGATGATTGTCTGATATACCAAACATCCACACTTGTCCACAAGTATATCAAGAACAGGTAACAGGATGATGTATCTGAACAAAGCCCGATATGAATGTGTATGAACAGCAATAAAATGTAGATTGATGTTGCAGTAACAGTTCCATCTGCAAGGTTAAGTAGTTAACATATAGGACACTGTAGTTAGAACAGTAGTGTGTATATAACTGTAGCTATTAGAAATGTACAGCATATGTATTTGTATTCGAAGGTGTTAATATTACTCAATTTACCCCACCCTCTAACCACCTATAACCCATTCCACGTGAAAATGGTATGTGCAATCACAATTACCACCCCTGGATGTCTGTCCTGTTGGGTCATATATATTTGCATGTCTGTTGATGCATCCGCCCTGTTCATACATCCACACCTGATGGCCTGTTGCCATCAATCAACCCTGCATGTTGTTGGACTGTGTATTACTGTTCAAATTATGCATGTGTTATGCACGCTGTTCAATGGTGTGAATATCTGGGTGTTTGGTTAATGGGAATACTAATGCATGCTGTTACAACTAATTGTGAATGGTATTAAATGTCACTAACCCAGACTGTCATGACATAATGCAAAACATAGAACGACAGGGAAGGCGGGTTCCAGCGGACCCACCTCTCCCAACTCAGCTGGCGAGTGCACCTGGCACTAGTGCCAAGTGCGGACCCTCCTCCGGTGGCCCTGTGCCACCTGCGGGTGGAAGCGCTGCAGGGGATGGGGCTCGCCCCCCCTCTGCAAGTGTGGCTGGAGGAGATCCACCACTCACCCTCCGTAGCGTCCGGACTGTGGTGCATAGGGAGATTTGGGACTCTGTCCTCGAGCCCCTACGCCAGCTCGAGGCACGGGTGGTGCAACTAACGGGCATGCCCATTGCCCCGGCTACACAGCCCCCAGCACAGCCCCATCCTGGGCAGTGAAGGAACAGTGGCAACTGCCTATGGGTGGGGATATCAGTTCCACTGTTGCCATCTGTGGGCTCATGGGCTCTGGATATCCAAACCTCCGTCCCCGTCAATTATGTAACCCCCCACTCGTGTCATACACCGCCCCTGTATGCGTCTTGTTTGTATTGTCTGTTAACCTACCCAACCTACCTCCCCAGCTGTACCAACTACCTTCACCTGACATACCACTCTCACCTGAAAAAAAAAAGGGCACTCTGTACCCACAAAAAAATTACGCCCCATACATAGCTGCCCATTCTGCACACATGTCTACTGGACATGGAACCTATCAATTCCAATTGGCTGTACAACAAGTATTATTGTTGTCCTGACACCTCTCTCAGGGGTGGAAGGTTTCAAATGTCACACCAAATTACATACATATGCACAGCTGTTGCTGCTGAAGAAATGGGCAGCTATGGGCCTTACCTACATCCCTCCTGCACATCCCAAGCTTGTTTCCCTACTGTCTTACCCTCTTTGTGACCCCTTTTTCACCACTTTCCTGTCTCCCCATTTTCTTTTCTTTCAAGGAAAATAGCGCGGGTATGCGCAAGAGTAAGCACGTTTAAGCGGTTGTAAGCGGGTGTGCGCTTGTGTCTTGTGAGCTAACCGCCAGTGCGCATGCGTGAGCTCCACGCAAACCAGCGCTAACCCGGTTACAACTGCTTAAAAGTGCCTTAGGCACTTTGATTGACAGGTCTTGTACTCAGTTCAAATGAAAAATAAAATCCCACTGTGAGTCCCGAACCCAGGACCTTGGCAACTATAGTCTGCATGACTTACCACTAAGCCATGACTCTTATATCAAAACACTGTGCTAAAGTAAATATATCATTTAACAGTAGGAATTAATGTAAAGGGAATATAGATGTGTAGTACACAAAGCATGACATTTAGAATCACAAACAAAACTGGTGGATTTCCATAATAGTAGTGTGTGAACAGAAACAGCCATGCTAGTTGGAAGCTAGTAGGTAATAATGTCACCATAGCACCTTGCAAGACACACACATACTCACAGCAGGATAAGCACTGCCCATACCCCACAACCTCTTACAGGAACACATCCGGACCAAGTAATAAAATATGTGGAGCAAAGGCCCAAAACCAGGGACATATTACAAATAAAGTTACAACAAACGCAGACAATTCAGAAAGTAACAGGGTCTACACCTTGTGGGATGTTTGGAAGGGTATGCAGTCTGGAACTTGAATGTTTGTCACCATATTCTGACTTGAGCCCAGACTGACTTGCCAGATAAAGGTGTGCATGAGATAATGACCAAATTATGAGGCAGAAATGTGGACAGCCTGCAAATATCTGTACACATGACGGGTCCAACACCACCATATTTGAATAGTTAGGAACCTAGACATAGCAACAGTGAATGTCTTACAGGGATGCCCCACAGACCCCATGTGAAATGTACAAACAGTAGGCAGAAAGGTGTAACACATGCAATGGTAACTATGGAGTCGGAAAGTATTCACCACTGCATGGCAGAAAAGTGTAGTAATACATATGCTCATGCTAACCCACAGTCACAACTGCAGCATACCAGACATTTTAATGGGTGTACCCCACTGATATGTACCATTCCATGAGGCACATAACTGATAAACCTGAAGGTCTCTGGGGCCTGCTTAGCAGCATACTCAAATACCCTAATAGATGTCAAGGCCCACACCATGGCCAGACCACACTGCATGCTGTAACACCCTAGCAGATATAGCAAGCATTCCAAGGTGTGAATGTACATGGAAAATAGGAAAGCTACAGCAGCACACTACAGTCAAGACACCTAGCAGGCATACAAGTAGTGACTGTAAAGGGCAACTATTGAAGACTTAGCAACAGAGTGCAAGCAAATGTGAAAGGAAAGCACACACACACACACACATCAACAGTAGTAGTAGTTGTAGTTGTCAGTGTACATACACAGTTAGTACAGGAAACTGGAGAAATGAATGGAGGAATGTTAATCCACAACACACCTGGAAATATGAGAGAGATACCAACCTTTACACTCACAGAACATTGTCCACAGCATAACAGTATGGTCCCTGCCCTTAACATCTGAAAGGGCTACGCCTATCTCACACACCTTTTTATAGCACTGTTCTGAAATCACAGTGAGAACTGCAATCAGTACACAACTGGCTGCATGCAATTAGCAAATGCTGGCTAACAATTGGTGCAGAGGCCATCACATGGGCATATGCAGATACCTACAAAAGTATGCTGTACTCCATGTCCACGCATGCAATACTTTCATTGCACCCTGAGAAGGACGTGAGAGACAGACAGAGAGAGAGAGAGAGAGAGAGAGAGAGACAGAGAAAACTGCATTTAAGCAGACAGACATGAATTGTTCAGCAACAGCTACCTGAAAGCTGACAACTGGGAAGTGGAGCAGCAGGACAGGGAACCAGACAGCAGCAGAAGCAGCTGTGACAAACACAGGTAATGTAAAGTAATACTATAAAGGTCTACATACTGTGAACCCTCCATATGTGTCATTGGTCTGTATCCATATGTATATGGAGATGTGTAAAGGGCAGGAGACATACAGCAACTATCAGTGAAGACTGTACATACATTTGTATGTGAGAGCATGTATGTGCACATATCAATGTTGTTTGATTGTAGGTTGTAGTGCCATGTACAAATTAGGTTACACAGCTATGTATGTTTAGCAGTATGTTAGTGTGTGTATACAGTATAGTAGACAAATATGTTGATATACCTGTCTAACATATGGTTATGTATGTATGTCAACATATGTATGTGTATATATATATATATATATATATATATATATATATGTAGAGATATATATATATATATATATATGATATGCATATATGTATACATACATAGAGAGAGAGATGTAGGAATACATAGACAGATGTCGATAGAATATTGTACCAACATATCTATGTAATGCACACATGCAGATATATATATGTAGATACATATACATAGACAGACTGATCTGACTACCTACAGGTATGATTGTATATGATGACCTGCAACACAGCCTGTCCCACCCCCTCTGTCACTCACACCCCTCTGTGCCCCTACACATCTATGGCAATATATGTCCCCAATATATATGTGTATATGTATACAGACATATATATATATATATATATATATATATATATAGATATATCTATATACATATAGATATATCTATATACATATATATATATATATATATATATATAGAGAGAGAGAGATGTATATAAAGTCTGAGTGAGGCACATGTGTACAGATGTATTGCAACAGGTGCCTGGTGACAAAGGCATGGAGTGAACACCAGTGTCAAATCAGGAGTATCATACCACATTCCAGATCACCCACACCAGTAACCACCAGATATGTGATTGGCCGCCCACCACTGCATGTGTCAGGGGTGAGCAGGGTCAGAAATGTGTAGAATAGGGGCCCCAATGATAGTCACAGTGGCACACTATCCCTGGAATACCTGCACATGGTATGTGTCCGCAGACATGGTGAGTCAGGTATGGACATGTAGGTCGGTGTACCCCCACACCACATAATGGATGCCATGGTATGGACCTCACATTACAGCAACAGATATGGAGAAGGACACAGTGACATGTACAACACTGTGACAACGCACTCAAACACATTATCAATGCACAGTGACTGACAACACCACAGAGTACACATATGCTACCCACATAGAGGTTACCACTCCCAGATGTACATATGGAGGTCACACCCATGACAGATGTCCAACAACCATAGTAACACCTCCCACCATCCACAACCTACATGTCTGCTGTGTGTCGTCCGTGCCACTGCAATAGTGTGCACATGTGGAGGTAAGAGTTCCTACTCACAGATAAGACACACCTTGCAATAAACCACACAGTGTTAAGAAGCGAGACTCCCCATGAGTACATGTCACACATACCCCTGCTGAATGTTAGTCAGATAGGTAATATGCCATATGAGTCACCCTGTGTAACTGTGTGACAGCAGCAGTTACCATCACACCACGTGTCACAATGGTCAGGGTAGCAGAACAGTACGCTGCTGTAGACACAGGGGCAATAGCATATTGTATAGTATTGTATTGTAATATAATGTATTGTGTTGTATTGTATTGGTATGGTGAGGTGCCTCCTTCATGGAGTGGAACCACTGCTGCTGTGCACCAGTGTACAGGTACATATCCTGTAGTCAGGCTAGTGTTACATAGCACTCCTATATGTGTGTTTAGCTCCTGTCAGAGGTTATGTAGCATGCAACTGGGGATACCATCAGGTCCCATCCATGGTGTGTATTCTGCTGTCCTGCGGGTGTCTCCCACCTGGACATCTGTGATGACGGGGAGGTTACAGTCGGCTGGGATAACTATGCCTTATTACAGGGGAGAGGGCGGGGTGACACCTGCACTGAACCTGTCCACCACAATGTTGTCGATATCTGTGGTGTCAGTGAAATATGTGTTGTGTACTACCTATGGGCATAGAGGATGGCTCCTGACCAGGTTGCTAACATAACTGAGGAAGGCCTCCTGGTCATCTGTAGTGTCACTCTTGATTTCCCTCTCAACGTTGCCCATGTAGTCAGTATGATGGGAAATAGATCCTTACCAGTGCTGCTCAGACATGCCCTCCCTTCAGTGAATGATGCTCTGTCTTGCAGTAGCTTCCATCTTCTGTAATACAATCTGTCTATGGCTGGGGTCCACCAGACAGGATGCTGCCCTTTGTGGAGAGTGTCTTGGTCAGATATGGGATTGCATGATCCATGCATTCTTGGAGATGTCTGTAGACAGCAATTGTGTAGGGGTCACCATTGTGGGTTGTATCTGCCACTGGCCCAGTGGGCTGTAAGGATACCATATCACTGTTACAAAGTGTAAAGTTTGTATCTGTAATGTTATGCACTATAGTCATCTGTGCTGGTGGTGGAGGTGGGATATGTATATCCAGGGCAATCAGTGTGTGGTCAGCCCACAGTAGTTGCCGATGTAGGCCATACAGTACCTAGATACAAACCCCAGAGTGAGGAGGTGCTTCTGGCCTGAATCGGTGTTCTGACTGCTGGTGTTTGGTAGTATGTCGTATGGCGTCTGCCAGGTACTGTTGCACAGTTGCTGGCCGAGCACTGATACCTGGCCATCTACATGTGTATCCACCAATAGACAGACAGATGCTACATATGTGAGATATGTTGTATCATAACAGTCGAGTAGCATGTGTAGTATGTGTGCCAAAGTCTGCTGACATATATTGCTGATACCAGGTTATTTTCTTTCTCAGGTACATGGCCCACCCGTGGAACCCCAGCTACTCCACAGCTGAGGATGAGGAGATACACCAGAGCCTGGTGCGGGACTATGCAATACTCTTTTCCCGCACCAGCCAGAATCAGCAGGAGAGGGCTGCACTGTGGCAAGACCTTGTCCGTCGGGTAAATGATATAGGCACGCATAATAGGACATATGAGCAGGTACGACATCACTGCAGTGATTTAATCAGACATGTCCATCAGCGTGCATCAGATATCCACAGGCAACAGGTCGCCACAGGTGGTGGGGTGGCTACACATCCCCCACTCACCAGACTGGAGGGACTACTCCTGAGTGTAGTGGCTCCAGTCCACCAGCAACAACAACAGCAGCAGACATGCATCATGATGGAGGCTGGGGCCACACAGCAGCAAGACGGTGAACGAGCAGGTAATATGTTATATGTATAGTTGACTGTTGTGTACACTGGTAGTTAATGCATGTGTGAGGTGTGTCCTTGGTTTGTAGCTGTCACCATAGTATTTAATGTGCAAGTGTGATATCCTCAATATTAGCTGCCGACCTGTGAAAGGCGACTGTTGTACTCCTGACCTGTATCATACACAGTAACAATGGCACAGTTGTGCCCACTGACATTAGTTTCTTCATGTCTGCAGGACCCTCTGGTATAACTGAAATGCAGCCTATCCATGCTGGTGAGTGTGTATTAACAATTCCTGTAATAGTGTTGATAGTAATAGTACTATTTGGCTCACTTAGTAGTGCTCTTTGTATGCATGTAGGTGTGTCTGTGTCTGTGTGTTGTTATCACGCATACTGAGTACTGTACAATTGTGTGAAACTGTGTGCATGTGTGCATGTGTGCATGTGTGCACGTGTGCATGTGTGCATGTGTGCACCTGTGCATGTGTGCACCTGTGCATGTGTGCATGTGTGCATGTGTGCATGTGTGCACCTGTACATGTGTGCATGTGTGCATGTGTGCACCTGTGCATGTGTGCATGTGTGCATGTGCATGTGTGCATGTGTGCACCTGTGCATGTGTGCATGTGTGCATGTGTGCACCTGTGCACCTGTGCATGTGTGCACGTGTGCACGTGTGCATGTGTGCATGTGTGCACCTGTGCATGTGTGCATCGCTGGTAATGTGTAGACATTGTAAACTGTGTTTCCTGTTTCCTTCCCACAGGTTCTGTTGCTGCTCTGGTGTCATGTAGCAGGGAACCTGAGTCAGGTGCCGTGGGTACTGATAATGATGACATTGGTGTAATGGCACAGGAAGGTATGCCAGGGTCCGCCATTGGTCAGCCAATTGACAGTACACAGCTGTCGACCCCATCAATGCGCACAGTTATCCTGCCAATACACCCCTTGTCACCACTGTCCCTAGGTGATGGACAGCATACAGTGGGCATTGACCAGGGTAATGTGGTATCTGTGGCACATGCTACCCACACAGCAGCCATGGGCATGGCCCAGAGATGGTACCACACAGACAGATGTCCAGGGGTTCTCGTGGGAGCATCCATGGGCGTACTGCCCCTGTCAGGCGATGCCCACAGAGGTCTTACAACCTCGGCTATGTTTCGACTGTCATGCAGGCACAGTCACGTATGGAGTGGTATACCAGACAGGGTCTGAGGGAGCTGGCAGCATGTCGCACAGCCATGACTGACAGTATGCATGACATTGCGGCTGCCATCCGTGATTTCACCGATGTCGTAGACAGACGTTGTGGGGACATATTAGACCGGTTCCACAACTACATGTCCATGAGCCAGGGTGATGGTGGACGGCTGAGGCATCGACGTGTCATATGCCAGCAACAGCAGCAGCTGGCAGTCGCACGGGCGACAACAGAACCGCAGCCGGCCCCGTAGTGCCAGCAGCAGCCCCAGCAATGCTGGGTCTGTGCTGTCATCAGACCGCCCCAGGAGACCACGTGCACGTGGCTCTGGCCAGGCCTGACAGGGATCTGTGTCCAGTCAATGAACACCTGCTTCTGATGACAGTACCCAGTCTGGGTTGGTACGGATACGGTCCGTAGCACCCTGCAAGGCACAGGTACCGTGTCCATGGCCAGAGACACTGATCTGTATGACCTGGCAGGTACAGTCTGTGACTGTCCACAAACACCAGTATATGGCAGCTATGAGGTGGAACTGTGTGCATCCATACACACATGCAAATTGACAACACCTAGGGCTACCGCATACACACACACTGCATCAACATTGCCCCACCTTCTACTGCTGTCCCTCACCAACACACATACACATACATGTCAATTGGTGGTATGGGTGGCTGACCCAGGCATACCAAGTTCACACCCTGTGCATATGATGAAACTGTGCCACCTCCTGCAATCTGTATCAACTGTGCAGGTACAGGTTAACATGTTGCTGATGCACAGGGTGACCACATAGATGTGTAGTAATAGTATCATGTTGTTAACAGTACTGTGTGCTGAATTAATTGTGGGTATATCACAGCATGCCTGATGCAGTATTTGTGTGATTGTCATGTCCTGTTGTCTACACCCATGGTAAGTACCATAGTGTATCATCTGCACATGTTGGCATACTGGTGGTAATGATGTCAACAGAAGGCTACATACATAGGTAGCACAGGGGATAGGGTGATGAATGTAGTAATACACAATGATGGACATGTAAATTGCAAGTGGCATGTTGCCCACACTAGACTCTGCAATGCAGACGTTTGAGGATGTTGATATGTGTGCAGAACTACACAACTGGTACAGGACACAGGAGCACACTAGCACTGCATGCACACATCTCATACCATGCTAGACAGCCCCAACACACATAAGTAACTGTCACAGGAGGGAGAGTCCCCATATATGTCAGGGATACTGTGGTGGCAGGCCAGGGAGCATACATCCTACTAAGTATGGAACCACTGAGAGAAGGCTCGGTGTCTGTTATTTGACATGTGTATTACTGCAGGTATGGGCACATGGGTTTCTATCCAGTTATTGTACATCCTGACAGTACATGCATGTTCCGTACACTTGTGTGCACTGAGACTGGACCCTAGCCATCTGACCAGTGTATTTCCATGTACATGTGCATAGCGCCTGCATATTTGCAGTGTTACCTTATGGAACTGGTACAGCTTGTTTGTTGTACAATGGACTACATGGAGCCCTGTTCACTGTATCTTTGTTTGCATGCATGTTTGCTTGCAATTACCCTGGAATACCGATCACACCTGCAATGCATAGTTATAGAGCTTCTGTGGACTCCTAGTGCCATCTGCATAGCCTACTATATGTATGGCCATGTCCCACTTGACAGGTTGCCACTGTTTGACCTGTTCACATGTACATTGCCTGTGACACAGTGCATATGACCTGCCTGGCATGTGTCCACGTGAGCAGTCATATATGCTACTGCTAAGTAGTCACAGGCACTACACCTTCACACATTCATCTTCTGTTGAACTACCTGCTTTGCTAGGGACAGCCTGCACCTGTCACCCCTGGCCTATCAGATATTGGCAAAGGCTCTTGCTACCCCCATAGTGCCTATGTTAGGCAGGGCTCAAATGACAAACCCACCTTCATAGGTATCACAAGGGATAAGACACTAAGAGCAATGCTACCCAACGCCAGATGTCTAAACCTCCAGATGCATGCACCCAAAACACTCCTTGGCATGGGGAACATCGATATCTGTGCAGTAACACATGCCTGGTTCAGGGCTACTGAGAGCACACCAGCACTACCGGGTGTAACCCGGTTGATTTCTTTGCTACAGTCACCAAGGCCATTGCCGAGGGGAAGGTGGTTCACACAGCCTACCTGGACCTTGCAAACACCTTCGCAACAATACCCCACTTGGGCATTCTAGGGAAGCTCACCAGCTTAAATATAAGCCCTATGTCACTAGATGGATTGCACAGTGGCTCAAGAACAGAACCCACATGGTTAGCATTGCTGGAGCCATGCCAGACCCCATAACAGTTACAGGTTGTGTCCCAGAGGGCTCAGTCCTGGGACCCTCTTGTTTGGTACATATTTATTGGAGGTACAGGCCAACACGGATGAACTGTGGCTGTCCAAATATGCAGATGACTGCAAACTGGACACCATAATCGACTCCCCAGCTGACACAAGCATCTTCCAAAGGGCATCATAGCAACAGACAACTTGTGCCAGAGCCATGGCCGTCTGCTGAACAGTGTGTAGAAGGGGAATGTGCATCCTGTAGTCTGTTCACCTAGTTGCCAAAAGGGACATTGTCCTCACACACACTAACCCCCCTCAGCCAAAAACACACACTTGCCAATTGCAGGATTCAAACCCCTATCTGACTGCTATGACACGTGAGGCGAGCATTAGCAGAGCACGCTATTTGCATTACTAGGGGTTTTCTCTTCCCCTGCTATACTTATAGAGTGCTGACATCATCAGTGTTTAGAAAAGGGAATGGGCATCCTGTGGTGTCTTATCCTATTTGCCAAAAGGGACATTTCTCTCACACACACTAACCCCCTCAGACAAACACACACACTTGCCATTCAAAGGATTCAAACCCCTACCTAACTATGTTATGACACTTGAGATGGACGCATTAGCATAGGCCGCTATTCGCATTACTGGGAGGTTTCCTTTCTCCTGCTGTACTTATAGGGTGCTGACATCATCGGTGTTTAGAAAAGGGGATGGGCATCCTGTAGTCTGTTCACCTAGTTGCCAAAAGGGACATTTCCCTCACACACTAACCCCCCTCAGACAAACACACACACTTGCCATTCACAGGATTCAAACCCCTACCTAACTATGTTATGACACTTGAGACAGATGCATTAGCAGAGCGCGCTATTCGCATTACTGGGAGGTTTCCTTTCTCCTGCTGTACTTATAGGGTGCTGACATCATCGGTGTTTAGAAAAGGGGATGGGCATCCTGTAGTCTGTTCACCTAGTTGCCAAAAGGGACATTTTCCTTACACACTAACCCCCCTCAGACAAACACACACACTTGCCATTCACAGGATTCAAACCCCTATCTAACTATGTTATGACACTTGAAACAGACGCATTAGCAGAGCGTGTTATTTGCATTACTGGGAGGTTTCCTTTCTCCTGCTGTACTTATAGGGTGCTGACATCATCGGTGTTTAGAAAAGGGGATGGGCATCCTGTAGTCTGTTCACCTAGTTGCCAAAAGGGACATTTACTTCACACACTAACCCCCCTCAGACAAACACACACACTTGCCATTCACAGGATTCAAACCCCTCCCTAACTATGTTATGACACTTGAGACAGACGCATTAGCAGAGCATGCTATTCGCATTACTGGGAGGTTTCCTTTCTCCTGCTGTACTTATAGGGTGCTGACATCATCGGTGTTTAGAAAAGGGGATGGGCATCCTGTAGTCTGTTCACCTAGTTGCCAAAAGGGACATTTCCTTCACACACTAATCCCCCCCCAGACAAACACACACACTTGCCATTCACAGGATTCAAACCCCTACCTAACTATGTTATGACACTTGAGACGGACGCATCAGCAGAGCATGCTATTCGCATTACTGGGAAGTTTCCTTTCTCCTGCTGTACTTATAGGGTGCTGACATCATCAGTGTTTAGAAAAGGGGATGGGCATCCTGTTGTCTGTTCACATAGTTGCCAAAAGGGACATTTCCCTCATACACTAACCCCCCTCAGACAAACACACACACTTGCCATTCACAGGATTCAAACCCCTATCTAACTATGTTATGACACTTGAGACAGATGCATTAGCAGAGCGCGCTATTCGCATTACTGGGAGGTTTCCTTTCTCCTGCTGTACTTATAGGGTGCTGACATCATCGGTGTTTAGAAAAGGGGATGGGCATCCTGTAGTCTGTTCACCTAGTTGCCAAAAGGGACATTTCCTTCACACACACTAACCCCCCTCCGCCAAACACACACACTTGCCATTCACAGGATTCAAACCCCTACCTAACTATGTTATGACACTTGAGACAGACGCATTAGCAGAGCGCGCCATTTGCATTACTGGGAGGTTTTTTTTCTCCTGCTGTACTTATAGGGTGCTGACATCATCAGTGTTTAGAAAGGGAATGTGCATCCTGTAGTGTCTTTTCCTATTTGCCAAAAGGGACATTTCCCTCACACAGACTTACACACACACTGAGCACTTGCAGGATTTGAAACCCCTACCTAACTATGTAATGACACTTGAGACAGACGCATTAGCAGAGCACGCTATTCGGATTACTGGGAAGTTTCATTTCTCCTGTTGTACTTATAGGGTGCTGACATCATCTGTGTTTGGAAAGGGGAATGTGCATCCTGTGGGGAGGCAGACACCAAGCACACTATGGCTAAGCTGTCATTCCCTAGGGCAAACAGCCTAGTGTTGACCTCTACACCATTATGTTTAATTGTCAAATGCACATTATTTGTTGCTGATAGACTGTTTGTATATCTTTATTGCCATAGCATTCCCTGTTGGTATGAACAACTTCTGCATCTGTGGAAAATGTTTGCATATGGGAGGGATCCACTATATCACGTATGTCTCTGTAGTCATTTAACTGTGTGCACTGGGCAGACTGCTGTAATGTGGTTGGTTCCTGGCATAACACATAACAATACCAGATATGTGTGTCCAACTGCTAAACCAAGATTTGGACTAAGTGTGTGAGCATGCCCAGTTCAGCCTTCCCATGGCATGTTGTCAAAGTGTGTGAGCATGCCCAGTGTGAGCATTCCATATGTTGGACTCTGCAGCCCACCACATTTGTGGATGTGTGTGAACTTCACAGACTATCACCCGTTTATGGTTGTGGGTTGTGTGTCATGTTGTGTAGTTACTGTACAACTGCTTTGTGTGTGAACACAACAGGATTATACTGTGCCTGCAGTGTTTGCATGGGATACTTTGCATACAGTTGTCAACATCCTTTCACACGGACCTAACACTGTAGTACTGTATAGTGTACTGGTAGTACTTTGACTGTGGTGGACAGTAACCTGGGCTTTACTGCTATCACTGCTTTACATTTCGATAGTGGGCACGACAGCCTGGTTGGGGCCAGTTGTGTACATCTGACCATGTTGCATTCTGTTCAGATATGAACTACTTACACCAGGCTTGTCCAACATTGTTAGTGTATTCCACAACATAGGTGTACAATTGCAAACACTAGCGATGTGCCCTAGTCCATGTCTAATGCAAGTTGGAGTGTGTTTGTCCTTCAACACACATTGTAAGGAGTTTGCCATGACATATGTCATGGTTAGTATACTGTGCCTCTGTCTACCTGTGACATGACAGTGATACCCAGGATAAACCTACCATCTCCCGTCCACCCATCAGGATTCCTATTGAGGAAGATTGATAAGTGACTCTATGGGTAGCCTGTGCTGAGGGTTCACTCATGGGTGGGAGTGGCTTCTGTGTTATGGATCACACAGTACAGCTTGTCCTATGTAAGTCAGTGCTGGGGTTCAGGTCTGTCATGTGCATAGCTCACTGCCATTCAGATTGTACTATGTGCAGCATGTCTATTGATGCCAGCAACACAGGCAACACATGGCATCTGTGTAGGCTGTTTGATACTCCTGATGAGGTACTGTTGGGGACTTTACAGTTGATGGAGGTGTCTGCTGAGGTACATCCCACAGGGGCTATTGTAGTTGATTGTACCACTGATGCAGGATGACTGCAGACCCACAATGACCTCCCCTTATGTAGATCTGACTGCCTTCATGATTAGGTGGGTATATAGGTTCATAGGTTCATAGGTTCATACTAGGCTATCTGCCCGAGGGCATTTACAAGCCTAGCCCATAGTTTTGTGGCTTACGCCACCCCTTTAGTATGGGGAACTATACCCATTATTTTGCTGTGCCTCTGTTGAGCAGTGACACTGAGGTAATCCCTGGGGTATATCTGCGATCTCCCATCCATTGGTCAAGATTTCTCTTGAACAAGGCCAGCGAGGTGCTCTGCCTCACATATACGGGATTTTATTCCACAGCATAGGAGTCTTTGGGTGATGAATCTATCCCTCCAGCACGTCCTATTAATAGCCGTGTCGAGGTTCGTCTCCGCCCTTGTGGCTCTGACGGATCTAGATTTTTGAGGTGAAGCATATTCATCAAATCTGGGTTTGACATGGCCTTGTATGTTAGGCAAAGGTCACCTCTGAGCAAGCGGTAGCGACTGAATAGAGCTGGAGTTCTTTCAGTCGGGCAGCATAGGACAGATGTTTGAGACCCTTTATCCTTTTGGTGAGGAACTTTGTGGCCTCTCCAGCTGCTGCAAGTGTCGGGTCAGATACATTCGAATGGGGCATTGTACTCAATCATTGGTCTGATGAGTGATGAGTATAGGGAGACTATGACCTCCCTTGATCTAGATGAGAATCCTTCATGATAAGGTGGGCAATGTAGAAGGTCTTCCTAACTACTTTAGCTACATGGGTGTCGAATGACAGACTACTATCAACCTGGGTCCCCAGGTCCCTGATAACTTCTTCTGTACTCAGTGGATTGCCACCTATTTGGTAGCTAGGGGTAACCTTGTTTTTCCCGAAGGGTATGACTATGCATTTTTTGGCATTTAACTTTAGGCCATGGCTCTGGCACCAGTTATCCGTTTCTGTGAGACCCTTCTGAAGGATATCTGTGTCAGATGTGTTTTCTACTATGGCCCAGTTTGCAGTCATCTGCAAACTTTGTCAGCCATAACCCTCCTGTGTTTGCTTGTACTTGGAAAAGTAGATGCCAAACAAGAGTGGGCCCAGGACTGAGCCCTGTGGTACACCACTTGTGACAGGCTTTGAGTCTGACATGGCGCCAGCAACTCTGACCCTGTGGGTTCTGTCACTCAGCCAGTTTGCAACCCATCTTGTGATGTATGGATTAACATTTAAGCTGATGAGTTTTCAATGATACCCGAGTGGGGTATTGTATCAAAGGCCTTCGCCAGATCGAGGTAGGCTGTATGGACTGCCTTTCCCTCATCAATGGCTTTGGTGACTGTTTGAAAAAGTCAACCAAGTTTAGAAGGCATGATCTGCCTTTGACAAAGCCAAACTGGGATGGATCCAAAGTCTGCAAATTCCCTATGTCTTTATTTATGAGGTCCATTATGATCCTCTCCATGGCTTTGCAGATAAGGCTTGTCAAGCTAATGGGCGGTAATTTCAGGGTCGGTGGAGGCACCGCCTTTGTGAAGTGGGACCACAGTTGCAGTGCGCCACTCCTGGGTACGTATCCAGAGGTAAGACTATGATTAAACAGCTGTCCTAGCTGTGGGTTTAATTCCTCGTTGAGTTAAGTGGAGCACACAGCCGGGGACACCATCAGGTCCCATGGATGCTGTGTTTTTGCTTTGGAGAGAGCAGTTCTCACTTGGGCGTTGGAGATGTTTGGGGGCTGCAAAAGCTGGTATAGATATCTCTCCTTTTGGGGAGGGGAAGTTTGCACTGAACCTGTCAGCCAGTATGTTGGCAATGTCTGTAGGATCAGTAATCTTCACATCATTTTGAACTAGTTCTGAGCATATCTGGGAGTTTCCTCCCAGGTTTCTTTATAGCTAAAGAAGGCCTTATGATTGTCTTTTGAGTCTTTAGCTATTTTTCTCTCAAAATTTGCTTTGGATGATTTTATGAGAGCTCTTAGTTTTTACTTATAGTGATCAAGGGTGTCTTACCTTTTAAGGATTTTGCTCTATCTTGTAGTAGCTTCCTCCTTTTGTTGTAGAGTTTGTTTATGGCTGGGGTCCACCAGAGTGGTCGCTTGCCTTGGTACAAAGAGTCTTTGTTTTGCTTGGGATTGCCTTATCCATACAGTCCTGCAGGTGCTGGTAGAAGGCATTTGTAAGTGATTCAGCGGCTTGAGTAGTGTTTTCCGTCGGCTCGGGGCCTTAAAGGAGACCACACTAGTCTTTAGAAGTGTGAAGTCGGCTTCGAGAAGTTCTTTACTGTGGTCTTTTTATTTCAGGTGGGGGTGGGATGAGGACCTCCAGCGAGATTAGTTGTGATCTGATCTCACCAGTGAGGGGTATACTTCGGTGTTGAACATTGTGCTCCCATGTTCGTGATGATGAGATCAAGTATGTTTTCTCCTCTTGTGGGGATGGTGACTAGTTGTTCCATGGCATTTGAGTTTATGAATTCCAGGAACTTTTGGGCTAGGTGTTTGGGCTTGAATAGTGTTCCCAGTCTATATTAGGGTAATTGAAGTCACCTAATATGATGGTGTTTGGTGATACATTTATCCCCTCTAGTGTTTTCAGGAAGGCCATGTGAGGTTCCTGAGTTTGTGAGGGTGGCCTGTAACATGCTACAATTTGCAGGGCAGTCTTGCCTATGGTTAATTGCACCTGGATGGTCTCCGATGCATCGTGTTGCCACCAGTCTTGAGGTGTGGGTGTCTTTGATGAATATGGATACCCCCTCCTTTCTTGGTATTGTCCGGATTTTGGGGCGGAGCATGATAAGAGGTAAAACCTGATAGTGCTGGGGTGCTCTCAGGAGCCTTGAACCAGGTTTCTGTCACTGCACAGACATCGATGTTCTCCATACTGAGAAGGGCCTCGAGTGCGTGCATTTTGAGATTTAGACTTCTGGCATTGAGCAGCATTACCCTTAGTTTTTTCCTTTTTGTGTTCTAGGGTGGTAGGTTTAGAATTTGAGCCTTGCCTAAAAAGGCACTATGGGGTGGCAAGAGCCTTTGCCAATATCCGGAATCCCAGGGGTGACAGGTGCAAGCCGTCCCTTATGAAGCAGCGTGGCTTGTCCAGCATGTCATCCCAGGCAGACAGACATTGGATCCCCTTTGAATGACACCAGTGTTTAAGCCAATTGTTAAAGCTGATCATCTTATCTCTGTATTGTGGCATCATTCTTGGTGAAGGTAGGATACTGCTCAAGGTCAGGGTCATACCTGCCTGGGCTACATAATCAGAGAGCTCCTCAATGTCTCTTTTCATGTAGTCCAAGGAGGTACGTCTCAGGTCGTTTACACCAGCGTGGACAATGACTGAGTCATATTTGTACCTGCTGTTGAGAGACCTGAGTGCTTTCGTTATGTGGCGGATTCTAGCGCCCGACAGGCAGCTTACTGTGACCTTCTCCTTACTCAGTCTGGTGAGCGGGACGTCAGTGGTATGTTTCTGTAAACACTACAGCACATGTTTGTCCAATGCAGGATATCTATCACCCTGTGTCCCCAGGTCTCTCATTACATGTTAACTACATAATGGGTTAACACCTATGTGGTGATTGGTGGGCACTTACTGTATATCCATGGGGGTTGACTGTACACATTTCTGCACTTAGCTTGCTGACATAGCTATGGCACCAGTTGTCTGTTTCTATGTGGCCCTTTTGTGGGATGCATGTGTCAGCTGGTGGATCATATGTGGTGAGCAGTTTGTAGTCCTCTGCAAACATGTTAGGACACAGTCCTTCCATGTTTGCCTGTACCTATGGGACATATATACCAGACGAGGGAGATACCAGGACAAAGCCTTGTGGGATGCCAGTTATATCTGGTTTGTAGTCTGACATGGCTGAAGCATGTCTGACCATGTCTGTTCTGTCCTTGGTCTGGTTTGCAACCCCTCTACTGACATGTGGGTTTATATTTACGCTGGTGAGCCTATCTATACTGAACATGTAGGGTATTGTATAGAAGCCTTTGCAAGGTCCAGATACACTGTGTGGAGCATATTGTCCTCATCAATGACCTTAATGACTGTTTCAATTGAGTCAAACATGGTTAGGGGCAGGATCTGCACTTGAGAAGGCCACACTGGGTTGGGTCCAGTGTCAGTAGGTCCCCAACATCCTTATGTCTGTGGTACATGCTGATCCTTTCCATAGCTGTGCAATCTGGGCTTCTCAGGATTCTGGGGTAGTACTGTTCAGTATCCATTCAGGCAACACCTTTGTTGAGAAGGACCACTGTTGTTGTACACTGCTCTTTGGGTACATATTCTGTGGTACGGCTGACATTGAGCAGTAGTGTGGTTTGGCATTCCATTCATCTTAGACTCCATGTTGCACTAAGCCCAGGACACCATCTCATACCATTGCTGCTGTGTGTTTTGCTTTGGAGATGTTGTCTGTTACCTCAGCATCTGCAATGTCAGGGGCCAGCAGTCTGCTGGGATAGATATTCTGCGTTCGGGGGGGGGGGGTTTGCACTGCACCTGTCAGGATGTATGTTGGCAATATGTGTGTGTGTGTTTGTGGTATTTGTGTGATTCAGGGTATATCTGTGAATTCCCAACATGGCTCCTACCATCAGTTGTGTAAGCCTTGGGATTATCCTTCGTGTCCTGTACAATTTGTATCTACATAGGTTCATAGGTTCATACTAGGCTATCCACCCTGGGCATTTGTTAGCCTAGCCAGAGTGTGTGTGGCTTTTGAGACCCCTTGCTATGTGGATATTATGGCCATTTATGATTTGCTTTGCTGTGCCTCTGTCTGGACATGACACAGTGAAGACCCCCACTGTAACTCTACAATCATCCATCCACTTGGCAAGATTCCTGTTGAACAGTGTCAGTGAGGGGCTCTGCCTAACATGGAGTGGGATTCTGGTCCAGGGTGTGGGGAGCCTCTGGATTGTGTATCTGTCCCACCGGCACATCCTATTTCATTATTTGTTGAGGTTGACATCTCTCACTCTCGCAGCTCCAATGGATATGTGTTGTCTGGGGTGGAGCATGTCCATTACTCCTGTGTTGGGCATGGCCTCCTACAACAGGCATGCAATGCCTCTGTGTGGGCAGTCTGTGACTGGAGTCAGCTGGGGTGTCTACAGCCAGGCAGCATATGACATATATGTGTGACACTTTATCCTCTTGGTGAGGTACCTTTGAGGTCTTTCTAACTGCTGCAGGTGTCAGGTAAGGTAGATCCCATATGAGGCATTGTACTGGATTATGGGTGTGATTGGGGTAAAGTATAGGGGCACAGTGACCTCTGTTGCCGTAGATGTGACTCCTTTCCTGATACGGTGTCACATGTAGACAGTCTTCCTAGCCACATTGGCAATGTGGGTGTCACATAACAGGTTACTGTTCACTTGTGTCCCTAGGTCCCTGGTTACTCCTTCCATACATAATGGTTTACCACCTATGTGGTATTTCGTGGTACCTTGTTTGGTATTTGGTGGGACATTCATACTGTCCAGTGTCTTCAGGACGGTTGGGGGTTATTGTGTGTGAGAGTGCGGTCTGTAGCATGCTACAGACTGCACAGCAGTCTTGCCTACAGTTAGTTGCACATGGGTGAACTCCACTGCCTTGTGCATTGTCAGTTACCTGGACGTATGGGTGTCTGTGCTGCCTATGGATACTCACCTCCTTTTATGTAGTGTTCCAGGTTTTGGGGCCATGACACATGGTACGTGGTATAACCTGGTAGTGCTGGTGTGCTGTCAGGAGCCTTGCAGCAGGTTTCTGTCACTGCACAGACATCGATGTTCTCTATTCTGGGGATGGCCTCGGGAGCATGCATATTGGGGTGTACACATCTGGCATTGGTCAGCATTTCCCTTATGTTTCTTCCCACTTATGTTTTCTCGGGTGGTGGGTCAGTCTTTTCAGCCTTGCCTACAGAAGGCTGTATGGAGGTGGCAAAGGCCTTATCCAATATTCAGATGCCCAGGGGTAACAGGTGCAGGCCATCCCAAGGGCAGCTGCATGGCTTGTCAAGCATGACATCCCAAGCAGACACATGACACCAGTAAGTGTGCTACTTGCTATGACTGATCATTCCGTGTTTGTACTGTGGCATTATTCTTGGCAAGGGTAGGTTGCTGTGAACGGTGAGTGTCATACCGGCCTGGACTACATAATCGGATAGCTCATCTGTGTCTCTTTACATGTAGTCTAGGGCAGTACATCTCAGGTCATTCACACCAACATGGACTATGACTGCATCATATTTCTATTTGCTTTGGAGTGACCTACATATTTCTGTTATGTGGCATATTGTGGCAGCCTACAGGCAGCTTACTGTACCCTTTCCCTTGTTCAGTCTGGTGTGCGGGACAGCAGTGTGTCTGACTATGGAGTCACCTATTACAACTGTATCGGGCATGTTGTTTCTCCTTCTGGCCTGTGACTGTTTGGCACACCAGCTTTGTGTGCTATGTGTTGCATGTGCTATGTTTGGAGGCTGTTTCATTGGGTGTCTGCTTTAGTGGCCTCTGTTGGTGTGCTGTGTTTGTGATTTCTGCCTCTGGGAATGTATTTCTGTGTTTATGTGTTTGGTTTGCAGTTGTGATAGGTCTATGTGGGTATGTGTTTGTGGTGTGTGTGGTTACCTTCTCCTACTGACTTGTTTTGGGTGTACTGAGTTGGGGAGCTCTGTCTCCGTTTTGAATGGTTGGTTGCATCTCTCACATATATTTGTATTTCTTGGGTGGGGTTGGGGTTGTCTGTGTACTTGGGGCAGGTGTAACATTGCCTCAGGATTCACAGATTCCACTTGTTGTGGCTGGCCTTAGTGGATTGCATGTGTGGACAGATTATATTGCCATACTACTGATCAGTAATTACTTCATTGTTCATGTTTGCTCTATCATGTAGTAGCTTCCTCATTCTCTTGCATGTTTTGGTTATGGCTGGTGTCCACCATGCCAGATTTAGGCACTGTGTCTTGTTTTAATTTGGGACTGCATAATCCAAGCATTCCTGGCAGTGTTCATGGCATGGCTGTATTACAGGTTCTGAGGTGTGGCCCATATTTTGCACCTGCACGGGACCTTTAATGGATTCCACATCAGTTTGGAGGTGTGCAAATATTGCTTAGCACATGTTTTCCACTGTGGTTTTCCGGCCAGGGACTGTGGTCAGGATTTGTATATCCAGTGTGATTACTATATGGTCTGGTTTTACCAGTGAGCAATACACTTCTCATCTTGACATCCCGCACTCCATGTTGCTGATTATCACATACAGTATGCTTGCCCCTCTTGTGGGGGTGGTACGTTGTTCCTGGGCCTTTTGGTTTGTGGATTCGATGAACTTTTGTCCTACACTGTCTATGTGTCTGGGTATTTGCAGTCGCCCAATATAATGTGGTTTGGAGGACTTGATATATTCATGTATTCCAGCATGGTCCGGATGCAGTTCCTGGTGTTGGGCCAGTAGTCTGTAGCAGGCTATACACTGGGGGGCAGTTTTAGCCACTGCTACTTGAGCATGGCTAGTCCATGCTGCTTTTTGTGGTGGTACCAACATGGGGGTGTGGTTATCCTTGACAATTCTTGCTAGTCACCCTCCTTTTGTAGCTTGTTCCAAGTTTTGAGGATGTACAGCACAGTATGAGGTGTAACCTGGTAGTGTTAGGGTGCTGTTGTGAGCCTTGCCTCAGATTTCTGTTACAGCACAGTTATCAACATTCTCCATACTGGGTGGGCTTAGACTGCATGCATCTTGCTGTTTGAACTTATCCCTTATCTTATTCTTATCCCTTCTGGTACCTATGGAGATAGGTTTGTGTTTTGAGCCTTACCTATTCAGGGCACACTGTGCGTGACAACAGCCTTTGCCAGTATCCATACGGCCTGCACTGATAGGTGCACGCCAGTCCTAGCAGGTGGTGCATCATGTCATGCTCAGCATGTCATCCCAGACTGGCACACATTGGGTCCCCTTTGCCTAACTGCATTACTTCAGCAATTGTTGCACTTCATCATCTCGTTGTCATGTTGTGGCATGCTGCTTGTTGAGGGTAGGATGTTAGTCGGGGTCCTCAGGTGTGCATATGGTACTTGGTGTTACATTACTTAACACATAGCATTCATGCCTCAGGTGGTGCTGCAGGGCTGCCTCTGTCGGATGCACATATTACACTTCCCTGTACATGTTTGCGAGCAGGTTGTGTCACGTTAGGCATCCCTGTTACTATATGAGTGAGTCAGAGGGGTATCATTCCCAAGGTTCCTACTGAGCCAATGTATGTGCTATGTGTTGCCTCTTTGCCAAGGCCAGGGCATACTGGGCACGCCTCCTTCTGCCTACTGGGGCAGGCTCAGGTTGTTCCTCCTCCGAGTCACGCTGTGCCTGTGGTGGCCTTGGCGATGGTGGGGGGCTGTTTGGCCCAGCCCTATGCTGGTCCTGCTGCAGCTGTTTTCGCAAGATCATATTATGTAGCATAGCACATACCATGACAATTTGGGTACATGTAGTTGGTGTGTACTGCAAGGCTCCACCAGATGTGTCCAGACACGGAACCGTGACTTGAGCAGCCCAAACACACGCTCTATTACATTACGTGTTTGTGCGTGTGCCTCATTATGGCATTCCTGTTCAGGTGTGTGTGCATTTCTGATGGGTGTCATCAGCCATGGCTCCAGTGCATATCCTGCATCCCCCACTAGGTGTCCGTGCGGGATGTCCCCATTGGCAAATGTCTGGTACAGCTGCGTCAAATGCCAGATGTGGGAATCGTGGTAGCTCCCAGGACAGCCAGCACACACATTCATTATTATGCCCTGGGCATCACACACGACCTGGCAGTTGATGGAGGGAAAGCCCTTGCGGTTGATGTATGCCCTACCCCGCTCACCGGCAGGTGCTTTGATGCGTATGTGCGTGCAGTCTATTGCACCCACTACCTCAGGGTATTCCGCTATTTGCTGGAAGAGACGCATGTTGCTGGCCAATACCTCAGGGGCATTGAGGAAGTATACATGATCACCGACATGTGCTGACATGGCATCCAGGAACTGGTGCAGTACCCTGGAAGCTGATGCCTGTGATATCCCCATCATATCGCCAGTTGGTCTCTGGAAGGTACCTGTTGCTAGTATTCTTAGGCCAACACATACCTTGGTTTCCACTGGGATGGGTTCCCCTCTGTTGGTTCTGTGTGTGAGGCGTGGCCTGCACAGCTCCACTATTTGCTGCAGGAGGTCTCTGTCCACTCTATAGCGCTCTACTATCTCCAGCTCATGTAACCCGTGGTAGGTGACCCTGGGCCTGTACACTCTTCTCCGTCTCCTCACTGCGGGTTGTCTGGCACCATCTGCATTGTCACCACCCTCAGCAAGTTGCCTATGTCTCATTATGACAGCTATGGCAGCCCCTAACATTTCTGCTCTGAGTTCAGCTTTTTCAGTTTTCACTTCTGATAACTTAACTCCTGTCTTGCAGTGTCTCTTGAGAGAAACATTCTGCACTGCTGTTTGCAGAGTTGGGCTGGCCTAGTATTCTGCCTGTGTAATTGCCTGCATCTAATTGTTTTCACCTGCTAGCTCCAGCAGTATTCCCTGCTAACTTCCTAGTACATCTGTTGCTTCCTTTTTCCTTTCTGTTTCCTCAGGGTGGAGCCGTGTGCAAACCAGCAGAAACACGCTCACAGTGGCTTACACGCGCGCACACATACTTACACAGTTTTGGATCTGCTTATTCGGATTAAAACGCATGCACGCCCATGCAAACGGTGTTAAACATTTCCCAACACGCTCCCACATGCTCAGTCTGCCTTACACGCGCGCACACTGCCTTACACGCGCGCACACCGCCTTACTCGAGCTTAGGCGTGCACGCGCACACGCCCAGCAAGAAACTTTGGTGTAGGCAACAGTGTACACCTTCCATTTCTTGACTTTCTCATGTTTACTTAGTGGCACACCTCTTTCCTTGATATCTGTCTGACATCTGTCATGTAACTCTACCCTCGGAACTCCATCCCTTTCTACCATTCCCCCCTGTGATGTCACCTATCTCCTACACTGTTCCTCCCCCGTATGTAACTTTTACACTACTCAGAATGTGCTCATTTGCTATGTGACAGTGGAATTCAGTATCCTTACACTCATTTGCATCAGATTGCCTACTAATGCTTAGTTACATCTCTTAGACTCAGCTTCCCCCCTTAGCAACCACTACACGGTGGCCATGTTGGTTTTCCTCTGCTGGTCCCTCCATTGACATTCCATGTATTGCATAAAACCTACATTTGTAGGTTTAAACCTTCGTTTTATGTTTTATGCAGCGCAGCCCGCTTTGCTGGCTGCGCTGGTTTACATCGGCAATTGCGAAAAAAAAAAATTATATTTTTCAGATATTTGCATGGTTACCTTGCCAATGGCCACATATTTGGCCATTGGCATGCTGCCTATAACATATGCACCCTTTATTTGGAGCTGACATGGCTCCATTGCCGTGTTTGCAGAAACGTACTCAGTTGTCAACTGAGTACATTTCTGCAGCTAAAACGGCTCTTACACGGGCTGTTCTTGGCTTCCTGGATTGCTAATCAGCCTCATTTGCATGCTATTCGGCTGCAAGTGGGCTGATTAGCTTAGCCACGCCCACTCCGTGTAAGAGCCGTTTTAGCCTGACTCTTACACGGACTTTGGGCTGTTCCGGGATCGCGAAGGCTGCATGGAGTCTTACACTACTCTTAGACTCCGTGTAAGCCTTTGTGAATCCGGCCCTATGTCTATCAGGCTGCGTCTTTCCTTCTCATCAATTATTTCCTGTTCTTCTTAACCTACATAGGTTCCTATCCCCATTTCCATCTGTCTCTGTCTCTTAATTTGTCTACCCCTTTTACTGTCCTATCTGTCCAGTCTTGCTGTCATTGGGATATGGCCCTCACTTGTATATCCCTGCAACACTTGCACAGTCAACCTGCATAGCAGTCCAAACATAGCAGTATGAACATGTAAGTGTACCACAGCCAAATCAAACCACACTAAGTGCTTATTTTCCATATCCAAATATTTGCATTACCATGAGCCTCAACCATGCTGCCTGCCTTACATTTCTGTTGTTAAGGTACCTTCATAGGCTCATAGGTTGGTACTAGGCTATTGGCCCTAGAGGCTATAGAAGCGTACCCATAACAATTCCCTGGATATGTCTTCCCACAAAATTTACTTCCCTGGACCCCTCAGATTGTACCCATAGCTCTCACAATTGTCACACCTCTGCTATACCTGTCAATCAATGCTCAACTGACCACATGAAGGTGTGGGACCAGATATACCCATCAATTTAATGGTCAGCCTATCCTATGGAAGGGGAAGGTAAGACAGTGTAGTCTGTGCCATAAACTCCCCTTAACTCATTAAAACTAACAGTAGTAATCATGTTGTAGTGTTAATTATGCTATCAGTGCTACTTTAATGGGTTATATTGTTCCACTCAATCTGACATCACTCAAAACACAGATCATAAACTGCACTTTTGTTTCTTTGTCTCACAATTAAGCACATTAAATGCAAAACTTGACTTAATCTGAACAAGAAATATGAAAGGGTGCATTTTCTTGTTCAGCAGAAAATATTTCTGATACTTAGCTTTCTGACTCTTAAGCTTTAGGAAATTATGATCTAACATGTTGAGACCCAGTAATGTGATAACTAGTTGATGGCTGGTAAGCATTAATGATCCCCTTCTCGTTAATGACCCCCTCCTTGGTAATTTACATTATGCTCCAGGGTTCTTGCTCATGAGCTGGAAGCTGCTGCATGCACAAGTACATGCAATTTGTTAAACCATTCAGAAAAGATTAAGCTTGAGACGTGTCATTTATTTATTTTTATCTTACATTTGTTTACCGGGATAGTCCGACTGAATACATGTCCATTTTCAGTGGAGGCCTGCGGAGAAAAGCTCCAGTAGAAAAGAATTGCATAGATTACACAATAAGTTAGATAAATATTACATGGATTACATAAGAAGTTAGATAACATTAGAAAATATAAGATAAGGTGTTTTGTACAATGGTTTAGTTGTTGTGTCTTTCAGTTTTTCCCGGTTAGGGTCACCCCAGCAGATCTCCGGTCCGCTAATGATTGGCAGTAGATTTTTACATGCCAAGTTGCTGGCCCTGACGCATAACCTTCAACGAAGGTACGCCCATTCACGCATGTCTCCACACAGAAGATGCTCTAGCTGAGAATCAAACAGGACAATGTCTTACTGTGAGGTGACAACACTACCGCAGCACCGCCACCGCAGTTGTACAGTAGTTTAGTAATGCTCCCAAATAGGTTGTACAATGGTTTAGTAATGTTCCCAAATAGGGACTCACAATTCTCATGGTCAAATACAATTAAAAGCAAGAGACCTCAGATTGGAAGCAGACCTTGGTTAAGTAATTACATATTATGATATTTACAGATTATGCTTTCAGTTTATAACTTAATCAGGGTTGGTACATGGGCAAAGCGAGTTCACTTTGAAATACTGTTTGAGTTATTTTTTTTAAGAGACTTATGGAGGATTGTAGGGTTATATGGTTTGGCAACGAATTCCAGGTAATTCAGCGCCATGTCTAGATTATTACTAGTTTTTGTGCACCATACAGAAAAAAATGCAGAGCTGTCAATCTGTTTAATTCTGTTACTTTATTTCTTTGGTAGGCAACATATCAGCAGAAAAAGCATAAGTTAGTATGCAAAAGTTTATAACAAAAGGGGAGTACTGTTACGTGTGAGAACAGACTTTGATTCTACTTACAAATGTTATACAAAATACATTACACTTCATCACTGGATTAACTCCATTCCTTTTCTCTTCTTGTATTTTTCTGATGTTCTCTTTTGCCTCATTTTCAGCCCTATCATTTACCCTGAACCAACAAGGAATGACACAAAAATGCAGGAAGTAAAAGTAGTCATGCAAAAAACTCGTGCACTCCACCAAACCAATGGAAACCCACATAAAAGCGTCAATAAAATTAAACATACAGAATACAAAACTAACACATTTAATGAGTTAAGGACTGCAAAATTATGATTTTTTTATTTAGTAATGATGTATTATTAAATGACATATATATATATATATATATATATATATATATATATATATATATTCATTTTTTGATATTGTTATTCACGATTAGAACAAATTTATATGGGCAGTGCCTTTAAAATGCGATTTAATTGATTAATTGAGGTGACTATTTAAATGTGTATTGCTGCTGGTTTATTTAGTTCTGATGAAATCTTGTATAAGAGAAGACAAAGGCGCTCAACTCACTAAATGTGCTATTTTTATATTCTGTCTCTAATTTTATTGCTGCTTTTCTGCAGGTTTCTGTTGTTTTGGCAGAGTTCAGGAGTTTTCTGGATTACTATCATTTACCTTCACTGTCTCCTATTCTTTATTGTACTTACACTAGATGAGTCCCATTTGGTATAACTTGAAAGATATAGCCAGGAAAATATTACTACTGTCCACCAACACACTAGGTGTGGTATTTTTTTTTTTTTACCTTGGGTAAGTCTTTAGTCCTTAGCAGATCCACAAATGCAATTAATTAGTGGAACTATAGTCTTATATCCCATTATAGTGTAAATGGCACAACCAGCAACACACATGCCTTTCATACAGAAGGCTGTGGGTTCTGTTCCCAAACTAGGTAGTTTGATTTCTGACATTTTAGTGCAATAAAAGGGATGTAGCTGCAGTCCTGAGTGTGCTGTCCTTTGGATCAAATGTTAAACAGGGTCCCCAACTGCTTGAGTTGCTGGTAACTCAGAAGGATGTAAACAATACCAGGTCACCTATCAAAAAAGAGTAGGGTAATTTCCCCAATGCCCTGGCTAAATTTCTGCTGGTAGTATAAATACTACCTCATGTCTCCAATGAAAAGAGGATACTACCCTAGTGGGACTAACCTGGTCAACAAAGGAAAAATAAATAAAATTACATATCCATGATCCTATGCTTCTAACAAAACCATACAGATGTAAATAAAATGACATATCCATGATCCTATGCTTCTAACAAAACCATACAGATGTATTTTTCTTTTAACAAAGCCCCCAGTCTAAGCATAAGATAAGAGGGCAGGCCCCAGCATTCACTGCCACCCATAAAGGCTCACTTCTGACTTGCCTAACCCAAATAACCAGCAGTATAGTAGGACCAGAATGGAATGTCCTATGGTCCTAGGCCAACAGCTGTCTTTCTTCAGTACAGCCCCATTTCTTATGTCATGTTTCTGGTACAGAAAGTTTCAGCAGCACAGTTGCTCTGTGATTTAGTCTTTTATTTTTCTATAGTCTGGCTCCAGCCCAAACATTTGATTACTTCCTCTGTATTGCTTAAATGGTCTTCATCACACCTCTGTAGGTTTGTACACGTATTCTAGTTTTTTTTGCACCTGAAAACTAGTTTCTTTAAACTATAGCGAAACAGATAGAAATATAGACAGCTAGAAAGAAAGAAAAAGAAATGAAGTTAAACGTGAGATAGATATTGCATTCACCATTGCCTTTGTGGCTCCAAACCAATATATATATATATAAACATTAAAAAATGAATAAATTGAAATTAAAGTCTGCAAGCTCATGTGTTTATGATTCCAAGAACAAATAATATTCAGTACAGTGTTTCGTCTGACATAGTGCTTCTAGAATCTAGATTATTTGAACTGGCATGTGGCAGTGGGTACAACCCAGATACCGGCTTGCTTTAAAATGAACTATGAGTGTTTAACTTAAGACTTTACCATGAAAGCTTGCAGTGATTTGAATATCTGGAAATACTATTTATGTGTAACTCATATGGCTATGCCTGCAACTACATCACATGTTCTGAAACAAACTGTACTTTAGGTAAAGTAATAATAATTAAGCTTGTGGTGATTAGCTGATAGATTAACTGTTTCAAGAGAAGATATGGAGTTGTTCAGAATTTGCCAGATTATAAAGTGTGTTTTGATTCTGAACTGTCACGCGTCCTTCACAGTTTGCTTTCTTTTTCAAAGATAAGCCTTTTTCAAATATTTATATGGTTCTAATTTCCCTTAGAATCTGATGCATTTGAAGTAATGTCATGGAAAGAATAAAAGAAGCTTTTTGTAGGATTTAAGGATGCCTAAAAGAAGCCCACTTCTTTCAGCACAGCAGTATCCCTCTATTTCTCTGCACATGTAAAACTGGTTAAGAGCACAATGCAGCATCATGAATACAGATGAAAAGAGCTGCAGATAGCGCTTCATGTTTTGCAGTTTGTCAGCACTGCTGGTACAAGTACGTGAGCTGCATGTTGTCATGTGTGCCTCAGTAAAACATCTTAGAATCTTATTACAGCTATTGAAATTATTTCTCAAGCAGGCACTTCCTATCCTGCCATATATGAACCATAAAAAGCAGTTTGCTCAGCAGTCTGATTAGCACATTTAATACGATTAACTCGCTATCCCTTTTGTTCTAAATCAGAACCATAACCTTCTGAGATTTAAAGGGTGTCTCATTTTTTATAACTAATTCTGATTCTCTGCACACTGCTGTTTGCATGGTCAGCACTGAACATAACAGTTATATATTATGCATGGTGAACTATCAGTAGACCGATTTTATCCTCGCTGTTTACTTACTGTGATGGAACAATAAATAGTGTACAGTTCAGACTCACTGTGCAGAATGCTGCCCTTTTTCTAAATAACTAAGTCAGTGTCTCACTTTTATTAGCTTACATAGGGTTGTTTTTATCCTCATACTGAGAACAAAAATAAAACAGCCCTCATTAATTCGATTCGAGCCATAACTAGCTTCACAACATTACTTTTAATATGGTGCCATGATGGGATCTTATTAACGTCTACAGAGCAGAGGACACTATTCTTTTTTTTTGTTTATTGTTACGATTAGGTTGAG
>NC_056749.1:775661679-775706679 GCF_019279795.1 Protopterus annectens | reverse complement strand
CAGAATGTCCAGATATTTGCCTTATATTTTTGATCCATTTTTCATAAAATTGTGGCTTTCTGACAAGTTAGTGCAACTCATTAAAGATTAGAGTTAGAAAATAATGACAGACATTTGAGATTTAGACTTCATACCCTTCAGAAAATTCATGCTAATGCAAAATCTGTTATTCTATCAACTTTCTAAGTTTTTACGAGCAATATTTCAAAATTGCTCCTATTTGTATCACGTTTTTTATGGCTGTGTCCAGATTTCTTACTCTAAGAGGTTGAGAGCTATGGGCCAAGTACAGAGCCCTGGGAACTGTGCTAGTCACTGGCCTCTTGGTGGAAGAGACCTCACCTATTTTGACCTTCTGGGTTCTATCAGTGAGCCAGTTGGTTATTCGGTGGGTGATAAAAGGATTTATACCTAAATTAGTGAGCTTGTCTATAATGCCTGAGTGGGGTATTGTATCAAAAGCCTTAACCAAGTTGAAGTAAGCTGTGTGCACAGTCTTGCCTTTATCCAGTGCTTTGGTGACCCTCTCAAAACAGTTCACCAGATTTAATGGGCCTGACCTTTGTTTAGTAATGCCAGACTGTGATGGGTCCAGCATTTGCAGGTTATCTATGTCCTTGTTTAGTATGTCCATGATGATTCTTTCCATGATCTTGCATATGAGGTTGGTAAGACTTACAGGCCTGTAGTTACCTGGATCAGTGGTTGGACCTTCTTTGTGCAGGAAAATGACTGTAGCCATCTTCCATTCCTTCTGCAGAAAATCTGACTGAAGGCTCCAGTTGAAAAGTGATTCAAGTGAACCAGAGAAGTCACTTTTCATGCTATTTATTAAATATCTCTGGATATTATTGGGGCCCATTGATGCACTTTTTTGGCCTTGGAAAGTGCATTAATGACCTGTTCTTTAGCAATGGTTGGGGGGATTGTTATGTGTTATTTCCTTTGGACTATCAGAGGAGGACTGAGGAGAGAAATTTGAACTAAACCTGTCAGCCAAAAGGTTGGCAATAGTCTCTGGTTCAGTGTGGCTGATGCCATTTACAATAAGTTCTGCACATTGTTGTGTATTTCTTCTGAGGTTATGGACATAGCTGCGGTTGTCCTTTGCCTGAGATCTATTTTTTCTTCAAACCTAACCTTTGAAATATTAATTAACCCTCTTAGCTGCCTGTTTATTTTGGTCAGGGAGCTTTTGCTATGTATGGCTTTGTTCATCCTATGCCTGGCCAAGATTTTTCTTTTGTTGTATAACTGATTGATATTGTGATTTCACCATGGTGGCTTGTCTTTTGAGTTTGTCTTATTCTTAATATGAGTGGGCACAGCTCACTCTATACAGCTATCAATATGGCTGTACAGGGATTTTGTAAATAGTTCAGTGTATTCTATGGTGTTTACTGGATTTGGGGATGCTTGGAATTTAGCCAAGGTGTTGCTTAGTAGAGAGAGTTTAGCCTTGGAATAGCTTCTAAATGTTTTTGATTTCATTGGTTCCCCAGCTTTAACTTTTATTTCAAGCAATACTGCCTTATGGTCAGATCTGACAAGCGAAGATATCACATTAGGTGAGGAATATTGGCCACCCATGTTCGTGAGTAAAAGGCCAAGAATGTTTGTACCCCTGGTAGGAGAATGGACCAACTGTTCCAGCATGTTGGTATTAACAAAGTTTACGAATAGCTGAACTTGTGCATTAAAAGTGGTGTAGGATTCCCAATCTATAGAAGGGCAGTTGAGATCCCCCATGAATATCATATTGGGTTGAATGGCGAGGGACTCTAGTAAATCAAGATAGGTAGCATGGGTTTCCTGGGACACAGAGGGGAACTTATATGTTACAAAGATATGGTATAGCACCCTGTTTATGGTGAGTTACACATGTATGAGTTCCAGCTGATCATACATTTTAACTAGCCTGGATGTGAGATTAGTCTTCATACAGACTGACACTCCACCTTTAGTTCCTTCCTGTGCAGTAGCTGGTCTAAAGGTGTGAAAGGCATTATAACCTTGCATTGCTGGGGTACTCTCAATGACTTTAAACCATGTCTCCATTACTACACAGATGTCTACACTCTTCAGGGAGTGGAAGGCTTGCAGAGAGTGGAGTTTCCTGTTAAGACTTCTAGCACTGAGCAGTACCACCTTCAGATATTCCTTCATAGGTTCAGTTAAGTCAGTAGGTTTATCAGTTTGGCATTACCTAAAAAAGGCACTATGGGGTAGAAAAAGTCTTTGCCAGTATCTGAAAGCCTAGAGGGGATAAGTGCAGACTATCCCTGGCAAAGCAGCTTGGTCTGTCAATATTGTATCCCCCTGGATTGATATCAAAAGCTAAACCAATGTTAAAATCAATCATTTTCTGTTTGTAACATAGCCGCATCCTTGGAGAAGGCTGTATGCTGCTCAGTGCTAGGCTCATACTTGCCTGGGATACATAATTAGTGAGCTTTATCATGTCTTGCTTCATATAGTCAAGGGAGGCACATTTCAGGTCATTAACACCCACATGGACCATGACAGTCATACTGGTACCTGTGGTTCAGTGACCTGAGTGCTGTGTGACTTGACAGATTCTAGCCCCAGAAAGGCAGCTAAACATGACTTTTTCTTTACTCAGTCTGGTGAGGGTTACATTAGAGTGCCTAACTACAGAATCACCAATGAACAGGAATTTGGGCTGTGTGCTGGTTTACCCCATGGGCTTTGCAGTGGAGGCATTGGATATAGTGTTACTATGTAGAGCTGTGGGTGGTGTTTAATGGAGTGCTTACATGATAGCTGAGGACCCTTCCTCTCATCGTGCTGTGTAGAAGGTCTTAGTGTTTTAGGAAGGAAACCTGTAAGTGCCACAGCATAAGTACTTTTATGTGTAGGGTATTTACCCTATGCAGTAATCATGGTGCAAGTGTCACTGATAACCTCTATATGATTAGTTTTGGTTGTATGAGAGAGTTTTGCCTCCAACGTTAGTGTATTTACACCTTTTGCATATACTTTCTGTTTTATTAAGAATAAGGGGGCTGCCAGTGTATATGAGGCAATTGCTACAATGCCTCAGAATACCCATCTCAACCAGACTGGCCACAGAGTGTGTTGGAAGTGCATGGCCACTGATCTACTAGGGAGGAGTGAGGGAAACTTAAATATTGAACAAGTCAATAAGAGCAGCAACTTGATGAGCAATGGTCAGGTATGAGCAAACTAGATGCTCTAGTAGTTAAAAAAAATCTGTCTAGACAGTAATGCTACAAGAGTACAGATCAGAACAAAGACACTTAGAATAACAAGCATAATAAGCTTTACCAGCAATTCCCAGCTCAGAAGGGTGGTGGTTACCCTCTCCTCCCATAAGAGTGTAGACCACAAGCCTTAATTTAAAATAACTGGTTTGGAGCCTAAGTGCTTAAATCAAAACTTACATACTTTTAGAACAACAGACACAATAAGTCTTCAACCCAAAATTCCCATCTCAGAAGGATGTAGACTATCTTATCCTGCCACAAGAGTGTAGACCTCAAATCTTCCTAATGTACAATTGCTGATTTGGAGCCCAAGGGCTTAAATCAGAACAAATGCACTTAGAATAACAAGCACAATAAGCCTTCACCAGCAATTCCCATCGCATAAGGATATAGCTATCCTCTCCTCCCACAAGAGTGTAGACCACAAACCTTCTTAACATAAAATAACTGGCCTGAAGACCAAGTGCTTAAACCAGAACTAAGACACTTTTAGAATAACTGAGACAATAAGCCTTCAGCCATCATTTCCCAACTTAGAAGAGTGTAAGCTACATCTTCTGCCACAAGAGTGTAGACGGCAGACCTTCTTTGTGTAAGATAACTAGTTTGAAGCCCAGGTGCTTAAATCAAAACTAAGAGGCTTAGAATAGTTACCATTTAATCAGGTTACTAACAAACAGTAATAAATGCAGCATATTTAGTGCAACTGAGCACTTTAAGAAAGTGAAGCAAAAAAGTACCAATAGTGGGTCCTGCTGGACAGAAAAGAAATATACCTGTATGTCAGAGACTATATTGCAATGGTTGAAATGAATATATTGTAAAAGAGTATAATGAAAGAGAAGAGAAGAGGTTAATCTTAGTCCAATTAACTTTGATAAAGTCAAACAATGTTTATTGGAATGTTTTAAGCTATCACCTGAAGCTTACAGAAAAAAGTTTCATGAGCATAGACGCAAGGAAGGTGAAAGTGTATGCAATTATATTGATGAGTTAAGCACTTATTTTCATAGGTGTGTAAGTGGGTGCCAGGTCACAACTTTTGTAAGGCTGGCAGACCTTTTAATGCGGGAACAAGCTCTTAGCACTTTGCCTGAGAACATGGGAATATGATTGCCAAACCGAGAGTGTAACTCTGCAGATGAGCTGGGGAAATGATCTCTTCTTAGCAAGCAGGGCATCACTGCACAGTGCTGCACATGGATATAAGGAAACCCATGGTAGGCAGCCTAAACCACCCCAGAAGAGTTTACCACTAACAGGAGAAGCCACTAATTCAGGTACATGTCCAGGATCAAGGTTTAGATGTTTTAAATGTAACCACTGGGGCCATGTAGCATACAGATGTCCACAGAAGCAAGGTAGGGAAAAGGTGGGGGAGCCAGCAAGTGGGAATAACAGAATTCCAGTAGTAAGTTGTCTGGAGACAACAGGGGTACAAGACTATCACCAGAGTTTATATCCTATATTAGTGGATGGAAACAAAAGGCCACTGCTAAGACAGATACAGCCTCTGACATAACCATTATGATACCTGCAGTGGTTAAAGAGGAGCAGTACTTGCTTGGACAGTCCACTCCAGTCAGAGCTTTAGGAGGGACCCCATTCCAAATGCCTTTGTCTAGGGTTCACCTTGATTTGGAGGGTGGAAAAGGAAGTGAGCAAGTAGGTGTGTTTGAGGATATCCCTGCAGATGTCCTGATAGGGAATGATTTTGATAATGCAGTACCTTGTGTGCATGCAGTTACACACAGACAGGCTTGGAGACAGATCTATATTAGATCATCGAAATGGCAGAATTTTGAATGATCTAATATCGAACCCAATATCGCGAATGTTGAAAACAGCGAAGCTGCACAAAACCAAATTCTTTCCTAGGGAAAGAATTTGGTTGGCCGTTGTTGTGGCTTCACTGTTTTCAGCGATGCGGTGGAAAGTTACGGGTTGGGTTAAGATAAGTGTGTGATTGTGTGGACGTTCGGGTTAGGGCATAGGTTGGGTGAGTTAGGGTTAGGGCGTGGGTCAGGTAATTGTGCAATTGTGACAGAATTGGGGTTAGGGGTGGGTTAAGTGAGTTAGGCTTAGGAGGCAGGTGAGGTAAGTGTGCGATAGTGAGAATTTGAGGTTAGGAGCGAGTTAAGTGAGTTAGGGTTAGGGCGCGGGTGAGGTGAGTGTGCAATAATGAGAATTTGGGGTTAGGGGTGGGTTAAGTGAGTTAGGGTTAGGGCACGGGTGAGTGTGCGATAGTGATGGACCTTAGGGTTAGGGTCTGGGTTAATGTAAGTGGATAGATAGTAGTGTATGTGCAGTGTAGTGTAGGGTTAGATGTAACTTTTAAATGTATGTGTGTGGATTGCTGCTTTTTAGTGTGCTTGTGGTGTGTGTGTGTTTCTCGGAACAGCAAATTTTTTCCCTGGAAAAAAATTTGCTGTTTTGAGGTTTCGATATTGTTAGGGTTCGGGTTTTGCAATTTGACGTTAGACATTCGATAATGAGATGTTTCGATGATCTGATATAGACCCTTGGGGACAGGCATGTGGGACTGGCAGCCTGGGAAAGACCCAGACAGACCCCTCACCTGAAGCTGGGCTGGTGAGGTGGCTATTTCCGGGAGGGAGCTACCTGTAGCAATAAGACTTAAGGTGAGCCACAGCTGCTGGTAGGTACTGATGCTCCCTTGGACAGACTGACTGCAAAGGCAGAAGTGAGTGGTAGTACTTAGACTAACAGTGAGGCACTGTTGTCAGAGGATACCAGACTTACTGTGGAAGGGGAGCTGGGAAGGGTCACAAAGGTAGAATTAAGACAGGTTCAGATCTCAAACCTTACACTAAGAGGTTTGAGGGAAGTAACTAAGAAGGCACCTGATTCTCAAGGAAAAGGGGAGTCTGTATACTGGAATAAAGGGTTACTGTATAGAGAATGGACACCTGAGGGAGGGCTAGAGGGTGAGAGAATACAGCATTTGGTAGTGCCTAGAGCCTACCAACTCATACCTCTAGCCATAGGCCATGATATTCCTTTTGCAGGTCATAGGAGCATAAAGCATACCAAGACATATTATGCAGAACTTTTAGTGGTCTGGGATTGCAAGGGATGTAACAGGGTACTGCAGGACCTGCCTGTGAGCAGTGCCAAAAAGTAGGCAAGGCAGGAGACAAGGTCAAACGTCCTTTGATGCCTTTGCCTGTGATTGAGGAACCATTTCAGAGGGCAGCTATTGATATTGTGGAGCCTCTGAGTACCCCAAGTTCCACAGGGAAGAAATATATCCTAGCAGTAGTAGATTACGCTACTAGATACCATGAGGTAGTGGCCCTGTCCTTCATTGAGGCAGAGAAGGTGGCAAATGCTCTGTTAGAGATTTCTGCAGGGTAAGTTTCCCAAGAGAAATACTGACTGACAGAGGTGTTAATTTCATGTCAGACCTGCTGGCTTTTCTGTTGGAGCACAGTGGGGTGAAGCATCTAAAGACTACCCTCTACCACCCCCAGACTAATGGTCTTGTAGAGAGGTTAAACTCTATACTAAAGGCCATTCTACAGCATTTGCAGACCATTTTAAGACAGAGTGGGACAAGCCCCATCTGCTGTTTGCATACAAAGAGGTATCCCAGGAATCAACAGATTTCTCACCCTTTCAGTAGCTGTATGGGTGTAGGGTGAGAGGGCCTTTAGATTGGATTCTTGATGAGTGGGAGGGTGAGTGTGAATCCCACAAGGAGTCTGTTGTAACATATATCCCAAGCCTCATTATAAGGCTTATGGAGCTCATGGGCTTGGCCCAGCAGAACCTGGTAGGAGCCCAACAGCCGTAAAAAGGTCTGGTTTGATAGGAATGCTCCAGCCCAAGAGTATGCTGTGGTACAGCAGATTATGGTGCTCATTCCTGTCAGACACAATAAGCTATAGGAAGCTTGGGAGGGACCCTTTGAAGGGGTAAGGAAGGTCAGTGATGTTAACTACATGGTAAACCTGCTGGGCAGGAGGCAGGGGCACAAACTGTACCATCTTAACATGATGAAGCCTTACCATGATAGGTAGACCCTTGTGCTGAGTATTTGGAGTAGATAACAGGAGGAGTCTGAGGGGGATCTATGGTTACATGGAGACAGCCAGAAAAATGCCAAGTTATTAAGGTGGCGTCTAGGGCTACAGGCATATGACATGACAGTGCAGCACAGTAGTGGGATCAGCAATGCCAGTGCAGATGGACTCTTAAGACAGGGTATGGGTTAATGTGTTCCCAGACAGGCTCATGTCCTTCAAGCCACATTTCTCATGGGTCACTTAAGAAACTAGCTTAAGACTTCAAAGAGGGAGAGATCTAATGTTGTGAGGTATTGCCAGCTGTGCCAGTAGAAGTAGTTTAGTAGATGTGTAACATATGCCAGCTTAGCTAGCTGGAGATTTGTAAATAATTATATGTCATTTTTTATACCAAACTTATTTGTACAGCTGCTTGTGTTGAAAATGTATTTGTAAAGATGATTATGCTAAAAACAGTGGATCCTGATGGACAGAAAAGAAATACACCTATATGTCAAACTGTATTATAACTGTTGAAATTAATATATTGTAACAGAGGATACTGGAAGAGAAGAGGTTAATCTCAGTCCAGCTAACTTTGAAAAAATAGTCTGAAATTAAATTACCTAGTTGAGACCATAAAGATTGTATCTTACAGTTCTGATTGCAACCAAAGACAAAATGTCTGTGAAAAACAGGATTAGGAATCCTATTGTATTATCCTTGGGGTGAACTAATTGCTACCCCGGAAGGGTGGAAGTTATTGAAATGGTTTTATAACTTCCAGATACTGTAACACATCTTACCAAAGCTCTATGTATGTGTATTATGAAACGTATGTGCTAGATTCTGGTTCAGTTTCTAGTAAAGGGAGTAGTGTGGAACCAGTAGTCATATGACCAAATGTATGTGATGTCATTCTGTAATCAAGCACTGATGATGTTTTAATACTAGATGAGACAGAAGTCTCAAGGCAGTCTGTTTTTGAATCCTAACAATGAAGGAATACTCAGCCACTTCATCTTGCCTTGCTTTAGTAAATAACCAGGGAATATTAATTCTTTAGATCAGTCAGGAAAATAGTGAAATTAGTTAAGTACAATTCTTCTGTTTCTGTGTGAATATATCCATCTGTGCTATTTTTAATATTTCTGGTAATTGCAACTCTGGTGTTTATCGTAAATAGATATTTAGTATTTCCATGTTCTTTTGTTATTTATTATAAAATATGTTTAACCCTTTCATTGTGGCTGGTCTTTTAGAGAATATTTTAACCTTTGACAGTATTTATATTTATTTGTTGACACTGTTGCCACTCCTGAAAGCCTTGTTGCATTGGTCAAATACTACCATTTGCATTAGTATTGAATTTACTCAGTATAATTGGGTTCCCTTGCCTTAGAGTAGCTGGGTTTGGAGTGTTCTGGTGACAACATCAACCTTATAGTCTGGGAAGAGGGGACATAGCTGGTAAATCTGTGCCAGCCTTTCCCAGATGTGTGTGTGTATGTGTGTGTGTGTGTGTGTGTGTGTGTGTGTGTGTGTGTGTGTGTGTGTGTGTGTATATCAGCTACTTGGAGCAGGGACACAGAGAATTGGTTTCCCAGAGAGTGTGGTGGAGGACTTGGCTTGGAACACTCTGCTGAGGACTCAACTCTACAGCTGTAGTCAGTGTGGACTGTGGATTCTTACTTGAGGTCTGCTGAGATAGAGGGGAAACCCAGCCCCAGGACAGGAGTGTGTTCCCAGTGTGCTCTTAAGGGAAATAGTGCTTGGTGCAGAGAGATGCATTAGGAAATTATGTGTGTATCTATTTTTTTGTTCCAAGTGAATATCCATCACCCGTGTCCATAGAAAGGATTGAGGTTCCTTCATTACTTGCCCAGAGGAGGGACGTCACAGTATGAGAGTGAGTGTGTGTGTGTGTGTGTGTGTGTGTGTGTGTGTGTGTGTGTGTGTGTGTGTGTGTGTGTGTGTGTTTCTGTGTGTCTGTGTGTCTTTGTGTCTGTGTGTCTGTGTGTGTAAATACATGTTGAATTACCCGCATGTGAAAGCATCAAAACCAAAAATGATTTCAAAAGAAAACTAACTTCTCTTTTACATGCAAGTGAATAAACATATATATTATTTAGTGAAGTAGGAAAACTAAATGAGGAAGTGAGAGAGAATCAGAAGTAGATGACGTACAATTAGGAACTCATGCCAAAATTAAAATCTAAAAGTGAAGTGAAGCTGATTATGAAATAATGCAATGACACAGAATGCAAAATGGAAAGGAAAAACTAGGAGATTATGGTCATTGTTCAGTTTGGGTCGAATGTTAGTTAGAAATTAGTAACAGCAAAAGGCATGAGAGTCGAATATCCTAATTGTGTTACTGATATTTTCTGTAGATGATCTGTTAGTGTTTTTTGTGCTTATTGTGGTGTCATGGCTAATGCCAGGCTAAGGAAAACTGATTTACATATGTTACATATGTTCTCTTTTCTTATTCCCAGTTGGTAACGCAGTTATGTATTTAACCCTGTGAATCTACTCTAAGATATAACTTCTAGCATCTCCTGTACTAACATGCAATCACAGTCTAGTTCAAAGAAGTGTCAGACTAAAACTACAAAACTACAAAAAAGCAAAAAAAATAAATAAATAAAATAATGGACATTAAAATGCAGAGCATCCACAGATTCTAAGCCAGGTTCATAAATGTACCACAACATGTACATGGCTGTGTATAAATTATAGTACATATTTTTGTATTCAATAAGCACCCTTACATGGTTATCCAACATGAGGACATGCAACACCATGAAGGACTTACTCCGTGGCCATACAAAATGCTAATGAAGCATTCAAGGGGCAGAGACATCTGCTAATTAGCCATGTGCTCTCTCACCAGAACCACTACACACCGGGGATTATTGTAAAAATGCCATAATGGCACTAGCATCAAATTGAGGATGGGGGTTGGGAGGAAACACCAGCCATTGGGGAGAATTGTACAAGTATTGCACCTGCACCAATATTGCAAGGACAAGGGCTGGGAGCATACATTGTCTACAGTTCATTACCAGCAGCACTATTACTATGGAGATGGAAGGGTACACAGGACTCCAGGAAAGAGAGCCCAAAGGCACAGAACAGCAGCATGGGGATGGGCGGGCACTGGACAAACTAAATGCCATAATGGCACCAAGCACAGTACATGGATTAGGGTTGGGGAAAACTAGTGGACACCAGGGATGAGTCTCTAAAGTGTGATAATAGCAAAATCATGAATATGGGGATGCAGTGTTGGGGAGATACGCTAAATGCCATGGAATACTTCTTAAAGAGCCCTTAGGCTCTTTAAGGATTAGGGGGAGGAACCACTACAGTAACAGTGCTGACTCTTTAAAGTGCCAGAACTGCACCTATATCAAAATGAGGATCTGAGAGAGGGGAAACACACTAAGCCATCAGGGCTGACTCTAATGGCACTGAAGTATTTCAGGGCTGGGGGGGACATGAAGGCTACATGATGTGTGGGTGAGAAAGTGACTAGAAGGGGAATCCCACTTACTACACATGCAACAAGATATGATCACATGGTCTGCACATCACTGTAGTACATGCAGTTTAGAAAACATGTAAATTATCTGATAATTAGGTCTGACCTTGTCACTGCTAACATGTTTCTGAATCACATTTGGACACGGACTGTGCTAGGCCTTTAATGAATTTTCAGGTATGTGTACTGGTGGTTCTACCTGACATAATCGAAACCACACAACACCGACAACCACATCACCGACACCACATATTCGACAGTCCATAAACACGAAACCACACATAACCGACAACGAAATAACCGACGGTACACAAACACGAAACCCCATACACTGCACACACCACAATAACAATTGAAAACAAAACACATCCCCATTCCACAAACCACACACACAACACAAGCACACCAAAATCCTTACAAGCCCACACTAAACCTTACCCTAACCCTAAGGTCCGTCACTATCGCACACTTACCTACCCGCTCCTAACCCTAACTCACTTAACCCGCCCTATCGCTCCCTAACCCTAACTCACTTAACCCACCCCTATCGCTCCCTAACCCTAACTCACTTAACCCACCCCTATCGCTCCCTAACCCTAACTCACTTAACCCACCCCTATCGCTCCCTAACCCTAACTCACTTAACCCACCCCTATCCCCACAGACCGTCAATCTCCACACTTACCTGCCTCGCACCCTAACGTCCGTCACTACCGCATACTCACACAGCCTTTCCCCATGTCGGCATCCTCGGCGTTGGTGTTGTCATCCGTCGTGTCGGTCTTCTACATTGTCGATGTTCTGCCACTCGGGATTCGCGTCGGTCTTCTTCACTTTCGATCTTCTGGAGCTCCGGATTCCGATGTCGGTCTTCTGCGCTGTCGACGAAGTCAGGTAGAACCGTACTGGTATATTCTATCATTTCTGGGCTGATGTAATTAAGTCCTTGTGCTTTACAGCTGGAATAACTGGTTAGTTACTTTTGCTGCCAGACAGCAAACAACTAAATTAAGCTGGTGTAATGCTTTCTGCAAAGGAAATGATTTAATGGTATTTGGGGAACAGGGATGAAGCAGTGGGAACCATATGGTTTTGAGACTCTTCTTTTCTCTATATTGTCTTATTTGGAAGAAATTAAGGTGATCACATCCCAGTAAGTTTTCTGTCTGTAAATTCTTTCTGTTAAATTCTAAGAAGTTAAATGATACAGACAATGAAACAAACTTGGAAAAAAGCACAACCCAGAAGAGAAGGTGCAATTTGGTCGTGTGACCTTCAGTGGGTTTTAAATCCTAGTTTCTCTGTTACATTGCATCTGATGAAGTCCTGTGGATTTGTATCCGAGACAAAATCTCTTATGGCTTATTTTATTAAGCAGTGAATCATTCCAAAGCCTGGTTAATTAACAGTGAGTGATTTGGACTTCACCCAAAGTGGAAGACTGATTTCACTTAACAGTGATATTTTACATTTGTTTTTGGTTATCTTTGGTAGTGATCTATCTGCATTGCTTGCCCTTCCCTTCCATATTCTAAGAAGTTATAATAGTAAGGGATCAACACTCCTAAAGTCAGAGGTAGTTAAATGTATAACTAAAAAAACAGCAAACAAACTGATAAAAAAGAAAAACGGGTGCAATAGCAGCCAAGACACGTTTATTTAACAAATGTTTAAAAGCGCTTTTTCGTCAGCGTTAATAGCTGACTTTCTCAGAAATAGCAATACGTTAACTTCATTGAAGTGTTTAAAAAGTTTTTTAAAAACAGATCTAATTACTACGTAGAATGCTAGAGGACCTCCCCAATCGATTTAAAGAAATATTCACATTCATTTAACATTCTATATCACAATATGTGATACCTGACAATAATACATAAAATAAACAACTGGTAACAATTAAATACTAAAAAACATTAACACCATTGAGTAAATTAGTCAAACATTATAAGTCACATTGTAATACTTGTGAAGTTTCTTGTGAATGTATATTTATAAAAACTAGGTAAATAAATAAATAAAGTCAACTCCACTGTAAGATTAATTATAAGTAAATGAAATAGATTAATTATAATGGTAAGGGGTACATGTTTCTAAACCTAAAGTCTTTGAAATCATCTCTTAAGACTGTTCAATTTCAATAAACTTGAAATTGAACACGAGTTATTAAGTCCTGGATGACTATATGCATTTAGCCTAACTTGCCAAATCAACTCGACTTCTTCCAATTTAACAGGTCTAGGTCCCCCTCTACTGTCACAACAAACCTGGTCTATGACTAAGAACTTAAATTTATGATCATTAAATACTGAAGTGTGTTTAGCTAGAGCATTATCATGTTTGGACTTTTTCATGGCATATAGGTGCTCGTATATTCTATCCCTAAGTCTCCTTTCGGTCTTGCCAATATAGAAGGCCAAACATGATGTACATCTAGCTAAATAGATGACAAAAGTAGAATTACAGGTATATTTGTGTTTTAATTTATAGCAAATGCCATTAAGCTCAAAACAAGTTGCTTCTTCCACGTGTCTACAATAATTACAATTTTGACACTTCAACATACCTGCATTACGATCCACTAAAGGTTTACTACCTTCTAATACAACTTTGATGTTCTTCCCTTTTCTAAAGGCAACTTTTGTCTATCACCTAGTTTTTCAAAAATTGTAGGGTACACTTTAAACAATTCCCAATTCTTGTTGATTATGTCAATACAAGTGTTACTTCCCATACTAAATGTTGTAATAAAATAAGTTATATTTGTATTATTTGTACAGGTAATTGTAATTCCCTCTGTTTCGTATCTACTACTATCACTGAGGTCAATCGCACAATCGTCCGCACCTGGGTTCGTGGTGTTATTAACTGGGAGTAGTGGTTGATAAATATTCTGACTTCTTTTATCTGTAATTTCCTGTATTAGATTATCCAAAAAAACCTCAGGGTAACTACGTGATAAAAACATATTTTTGAGTACAACACATTCATCAATAAAGTCGTCGTCCAAACTGACCATCCTAGCAGCTCTTACAAGTTGGCCTTTGACGACCGACTTTTTCTGAGAGAAAGGGTGACAGCTAGTGAAATGTAAGAAAGTATTTGCATATGTTTTCTTACGGAATATCCTTGCAATGTAACAATTGTACACGTAATTCTTACTTAAGAGTACGTTGAGATAGGCAGTGCTGTCCATCCCAAATGAGTGTGTGAACTCTAAAAAGTTAGTGGTGTTATTAAAATATTGTAAAATTGATTTACTTGTATCTACATTCGCATTAATCAAAATGAAAATGTTGTCAAGGAATCTAGTGTAATAAATAAACTTATTGAGGTAATGGTTGTTGTTGGAAAATACAAATTCAGATTCCCAGTGTGCCATAACTAAATTGGCAATACTTACACCACATGAAGACCCCATTGCCACTCCCACTTTCTGTAAAAAGAAGTCGTTATAGGACATGAAATAGTTATAAGAAAGGACAAGGTCACTAAGAACAGATACAAGATAAATTTCCCTGTCGGGAGTGTTGTGTTTCTTTAAAGTAAGGGTCACCCATTCAAGTGCAATACTGTGTGGTATGCTACTATACAAATCCCTCACATCTATAGTTAAGAAGTTGAAGTTGGGGTTGTAATTAACAGATCTTATATTCTCAAGGAATGTCCATGCATCTTTGCATATATGGACTTCCTTGGCTACATATTTCTGTAGTATACTGTCCACTACTTTAGCACAAGGATAAGTTGGTGACCCCCTGCTATCAACCAACAGTCTAAGTGGAGGATTGTCGATACATTTATGTATTTTAGGAATCCCAAAGATGCATGGGTATCTTGGAAATGACGTAGTTAGATAGCCATACATTTTTTGGTCTATTCTACTTTCAATGTATAACTCCTCAATACAGTCCTTAATTGACTTGTAGGCCCTATTGACTTCTGATCTTGAACTAGATTCGTATGTGTCAGAGTGGAGTACCTCATCCATACGGGTCTGGTAATCAACTGTACTAAATACAACCAACCCCCTCCCTTATCTGGTTTACAGAACCTAAGATTTTGGGATTTGAAAAACTGTAAATACTCAACTTCTATCTTATTCAAATTGGACAATGTATTACGTAGTGTGCTATTGGTACTAGCGTGCCTAATGTCCAACTCACATTTTCCAAATAGTTCCAAAGCTGGATGGAGTGGGGGGTTGTAAGTACTAGGTATATGCGACTGACACTGTTCAGTAAATGTAGAATTGTTACCCATTATTAAATTAAAATTCAATTTCCCGATGAAAAGTTTAATATCTAAAATGGTGTCGACAAAGTTTAAGGGTTTAGAAGGAACAAATGTTAAACCTTTAGATAAAAGTTCCACCGTATCAGTATCAAATTTGGTGGTGCTAAAGTTGTATAGTTTAAAGTCGCCAGATTTGTTACTGACAACATCCACATGCAATGATTTAAGTGAATAGTCAGTGTCCGCCACATTAAAATAGTCGACAACAGATGAATCAGCCATATCAACATCCAAAAGGACAAGATTGTCATCAGTGTTCTTGTCACAGGGAGGAACATCAGAAGAAGCACTTAATAATAGCTCTTGTCATTTTGTTTGTTGTTCCTCCACTTCGTATTTGTTTGTGGCTGTTGAAAGTTCCTTGTTTTTGGTCGTGCCCCCATATAGGGGCGCTGCTGAAAATTTGAATGATGGTTAAGGGAGTTTTGGTTGTGTTGACCACTTCTTAACCTCTCACTCCATGGTGTCCCAGTGAATCATTCCAAAGCCTGGTTAATTAACAGTGAGTGATTTGGACTTCACCCAAAGTGGAACACTGATTTCACTTAACAGTGATATTTTACATTTGTTTTTGGTTTTCTTTGGTAGTGATCTATCTGCATTGCTTGCCCTTCCCTTCCATATTCTAAGAAGTTATAATAGTAAGGGATCAACACTCCTAAAGTCAGAGGTAGTTAAATGTATGTTCATAGGTTCAAAGCTGATTACTAAGCTAATGGCACAAGAGCCTTTACAAGCCTAGCCAATAATACCCAGGATATGACAGTATTATATTTAAATTCCCCAGATATGGGATGGGGTATTATCAGGGTAGTGGATCTTTGAGTTTTGGAGCCCTGAGCCATTTTACAGACTGTCTATGTCCATAAGGGACATGGGCAGTACCCTGTGTGCGAATTTATGGTTCTCCCCATCCATTTATCCAAATTCATTTTGAACAGAGTGAAGGGTGGGCTTTGTTTTACAAAGATGGGAAGTTTATTGCATAGATGAGATAGCCTTTGGATATAAATCTGTCTATCCAGCAAGTTCTGTTAGAGTCACACGTAAAGTTCAGGTCCATGGAATGCATAACCCTTGTATAATTTTTCTTGAACATTGGTAACATTTTCATCATGGCTGGATCACAGAATGTATTGTAGGTCAGGCATAACTCACTTCTCAATAAGCAATATCAGATGGAGTAAGGAGATAGGGCCTTTAGTCAGTCTGCATAAGACTTGTGTCTTATGACTTGTATTTTTTTTCAGTGAAAAACCTCTGGGGCCACTCCAGTTGGTATAAGTGCCTGGTTAGGTACATGCAGAAGGCAGCAATGTACACAAGTATAGGCCTGATGAGGGCAGAGTACAATGGCACTATAACTTCCTTTGATCTTGAGGTCATGTCTTTACTTATAAGTTGAGCCACACAGAAGGATTTCCTCACTACCGTAGCTACCTGATGGTCAACATTTTAGTTATCAACTATCTGTGTTCCTAGGTCCCTCACCACTAGGTCTACTTTTAGAGCTGTACTATTAATATTTTAATTTGTAGGGATATCTGATTTACCGAAAGGTATGATTATGCATTTTTTATCATTTAGTTTCAGACCATGGTTTTGGTACCAGTAATTTGTCATTTTTAGACCTGTTTGTATGATGTCAAATCATTTGGGGATTCAGTGATTGCTCCCAGCTTACAGTCATTGGTGAACATGGTGAGCCAGAGGCCCCCAACATTGATCTTTACTTCAGAGAAGTATAAACCAAACAGAAGGGGTCCCAACTCTGAGTCCTGTGGGATACCACTAGTAACAGGCTTCTTATTGGAGTTGGATTCACCTGTTTGGCCAACATGTCCTGTCATTGAGCCAGTTTGCTATCCAGCTGATGATGTAGTGGTTTATGCCGAACTCAGTAAGTTTATCTATGATCCTCAAGTGGGGAATTATGTTGAAAGCTTTGGCCAGGTATAGATAAATGATGTGTACCATTTTAGCTTCATCCATAGCCCTGATGGCTTTCTTGAAGAAGTCCACCAGATTGAGAAGGCAAAGCCTCCATTTGACAAAGCCATATTGGGTCTGGTCCAGTGTTTGAAGAGTTCCTATGTCATTATTGATCAGGTCCATGATAATTCTCTCCATGGCACTGTAGATAAGATTGGTCGAGGTTATGGGTCTGTCATTTCCTGGGTCAGTTGATGGACCTCCTTATGCAGAGGGGTGACTGTTGCAGTCCTCCATTCCTCTGGGACAAAGCCCATTCAGAGGCTATGGGTAAAGAAGGTTTCTACTGGCCCTGATATATTCTGTTTTAAGTTATTTAAGAAGTATCTTGAATGGTATCAGGACCTATGGAAGATCAATTTTTGCCTTTAGCGAGTGCATAAAGGACCTGTTCCCTCTGACTGGTAGGGGGATGGTTGCATGTATTTCTTTGGGTGTCATAGGAGGTGATGGGGGGAGAAGTCTGAACTAAACTTATCAGCCAGCACATTTGCTATAGTTTCCGGCTGGATGTAAGTGTTGCCACTGATGATCAACTCAGCACATTGCTGAGTGTTTCCCCTGATGTTACAAACATAATTTAAGAAAGGTCTTATGGTTAATTTTTCACATGGGAGGCTATCTTTGCATCATAGTTTGCTTTGGCAGATTTGACCAGCTCTCTAATTTGTCTGTTTAGACAAGTGAGTGTGTTTTTGCACTGTTTTGTCTATTCCTTCTTGGGTTTGGAGAGGATTTTTTTTCCTATTGTTGAATGACCTATTTATGCTAGGGATCCACCAGGATGGTTTATTTTTGCCAGTAATCATAGGTTTGACTCAGAAAGGTACTGCCTCCTCTATGCAGCTATGAATATGGTTGTACGTGCTTTTGCATACAGCTCAGAGTATTTATAAGTGTCATTTAGGTTTGGAAGGGCTTAGAAGTTTAATAAGCTATCATTTAATTTTAGGTAATTGGCCTTAATAAAGTTCCTGACCATAAGTATGGTGTTAGGCTGAATGTTAAGAAATTCCAGTAGGTTTAGGTAGGAGGTGTGGTTTTCCGGACTCATATTGGGGATCTGCAGCTAGCAAGGATATGATAGGGGTCGCACCTATGGTTAGCTGAGCATGGAGCAGCTCAAGTGAGTCATTTATTTGGACCACTCTAGCAATGTACTTGTCCTTTATGAATACTGAGACACCTCCTCCCTTATTTTATCCTGAGCTGAGGGGGATCAAAATGCATGAAAGGCACTCTAGCATGTGATAGCCATGGTGTTCTCCATGGTTCTGAACCATGTGTCCATGGGCACTCTAGCATGTGATAGCAGTAGTGCTCTCCATGGTTCTGAATCATGTTTCCATGGGCACTCTAGCATGTGATAGCCGTGGTGCTCTCCATGGTTCTGAACCATGTTTCCATGGGCACTCTAGCATGTGATAGCAGTGGTGCTCTCCATGGTTCTGAACCATGTTTCCATGGGCACTCTAGCATGTGATAGCAGTGGTGCTCTCCATGGTTCTGAACCATGTTTGCATGGGCACTCTAGCATGTGATAGCCATGGTGCTCTCCATGGTTCTGAACCATGTTTCCATGACTGCACATATGCCTGCATTCTCCAGTATGAGGAGTGCCTCTAGGAGTGTAGTTTTACCTTTAGGTACTTGTGACTTATTTTTAGTATGTTGGACAGTTTAAAACTTGACATGGTCTAAAAAACGCAGTGTATAGGTAGATAAAGTTTTGGCCAGTATTCAGAAGCCAAGTGGTGACAAGTACAAACCATCTCTGGAAAAGCATCATGGTTTGTCAATCATGTCTCCCCATGCTGACATATATTGGATTTCCTTGTTGTGACACCAGAAACTAAGCCAATTGTTGAAGTCAATCATTTTTTGCTGGTACTGTGACATCATCATTGGTGAAAGTAGGATGCTACTCTAGGCTAGATTCATACCCACCTGGGACATATATTTAGAAATCTCCATCATGCCTCTCATCATGTAGTTCCATGAGGTACATCTTAGGTTGTTTAGACTCACATGGACTATGACCATGTAATACTAGTACTTGTGGTTTAAAGACCTATGTGCATGTGTGATCTGGTGGATCCTGGCTACAGACTGACAGCTCACTGTGATCCTCTCCTTGTTTAGCCTGGTAAGGGGGAAATCAGTATGTCTCACAATGGAATCCCCAATAACTTGAATGTTTGGCTGTGTGGTAATTTGTCTTATGGGCTTGGACGTGGGGCTACTATGTAGTTAGCCTTAGAAGATTTTTGTTTGTAAATATTCCTGCATCTGTAATTAACTGTTGTTTTGATATTCCTTGGGCACTTTTTTAAATTCCTCTGCATATTCAGTCTATAACTGTACTGTTTGTCTCATTGTTTAAGATAAGTTTATTTATTCACTTTTAAGCTCTTTTTGCTGATGTTTTTATTGTACATGTATTATTACATGGCATATGTAGCACATTTGTAGAGTGGACAACAAACATTGTAAAAGAACCATTCAGTTACCTGTATTATGGTTATGTATATGCTGTGTTTAGATTTGGACCAAGTATGAAGTTGGAAATGGAATTATACTTATAAAAGTAAAATGGTTAGAACACAGAGAGTAGCAGTCAATGTGATCAAAGAATGAATGAGCTAGATGGAGGGTAGAACACAGAGGGTAGCAGTCAATGTGATCAAAGAATGAATGAGCTAGATGGAGGGTAGAACACAGAGAGTAGCAGTCAATGTGATCAAAGAATGAATGAGCTAGATGGAGGGTAGAACACCGAGAGTAGCAGTCAATGTGATCAAAGAATGAATGAGCTAGATGGAGGGTAGAACACCGAGAGTAGCAGTCAATGTGATCAAAGAATGAATGAGCTAGATGGAGGGTAGAACACAGAGAGTAGCAGTCAATGTGATCAAAGAATGAATGAGCTAGATGGAGGGTAGAACACAGAGAGTAGCAGTCAATGTGATCAAAGAATGAATGAGCTAGATGGAGGGTAGAACACAGAGAGTAGCAGTCAATGTGAGCAAAGAATGAATGAGCTAGATGGAGGTCATACCTCTTAAGTGTCCTGATTTTTGCAGAATGTCCAGATTTTTGCCTCATATTTGATGTGCATTCTTCATAAAATGTATTATTTTCTGGCATATCAGTGAGGATTGAAGTCACTAAATAAAATGCACTTGAGTTTCTGACTTCATATTATTTAGAAGATGTGTGCTAGCACAAATCCTGCTATTCTAGCAGCTTTCTAGGCTTATAAAAGCAATATTTAAATTGTGTCTCTATTTTGGGGCCTCCCCCCATTATTTTAGGCTTTGTCCACATATCTTGTGCTATGAAGTTGAGAGGTATGATGGAGGTAGGTTAGAAAAAATATCTTACAGCTTCTAAACTCACACATGGCAGATGATTCCATACTTAATTTAGTTGAACAGTGGCATACTCCATGGCAGAACATGCACAGCTAATATGAGTGTTTCATTTCTGGGGAAAGAAGTACATGATTGACAAGTCAAGATGATTGCACATGTATGGCTTTGAAACCATCACTGTCTCACTCACATTCTACAGACAGCACTAGCCAGGTGTGCTACAGACTTTTACCTAGATAAATCACCAGCCAGGTGTGCTACAGACTTTTACCTAGATAAATCACCAGCCAGATGTGCTACAGACTTTTACCTAGATAAATCACCAGCCAGGTGTGCTACAGACTTTTACCTAGATAAAAACACCAGCCAGGTGTGCTACAGACTTTTACCTAGATAAATCACCAGCCAGGTGTGCTACAGACTTTTACCTAGATAAATCACCAGCCAGGTGTGCTACAGACTTTTACCTAGATAAATCACCAGCCAGGTGTGCTACAAACTTTTACCTAGACAAATCACCAGCCAGGTGTGCTACAGACTTTTACCTAGATAAATCACCAGCCAGGTATGCTACAGACTTTTACCTAGATAAGTTGTCAGTAAAACACTTATTAGGGCAGTGGAACATAGGACAACAACACAAGGGCAATACGGGTGAACATGTCACTAATGTCTCCTGAAACTGAGTATTAGCAAAATATGCCACTGAAGCACTCAGAGAAAAGGCATAAAAATAAAACACATTGCAAGGGAATACAATACAGACATATGATGAGAAAGTATTACTGAAAACAAATCCTGCCCACAGGTGATTAGAACCCTGTGCATGGTGCAATGAGAAGAGACTTATTACAACATCCCTGCATTGAGCAATAGCCGTCTTCACAGGAAAGTATTAACGTTACCATATGTCAGTATTGTCTGGTGATGCATATACATGCAGAGCTCATTTGTATGATAGATGACAAGAGATTTTTCTAGGTCTTTGCCACAGGAAAGGAAGCATAATTTCCTGATGCTATGGATTACCAGTGAGATTGCTCTATACCAGTATACCAGCCTTCATAAAATGTCTGATGACAAGAAAAACAGCTTTAATATGTAAACCCTTTTGGGGAATGTGTCTTGTGTTTATTCATTTTTTACCAGATTAAATTATGGAAATTGGAGTATAAACTGATTAAAATGGGAAAGCAAGCAGGGAGTAGAACATGAGGTGAACAGATAAGGAATGAGCAGGATGGAGGTGGGATAAGAGCATATTTTTCAACTTCTTATCTCAGTAATACTTGTGAATTGCAGCAATATTATTATTTACTGTCTGACATCCTCAGTGATTTATCAGACATCTACACTTCTTATAATAAAGTAGTGTAGCCAGTCTATACATTAAAGATCTGTGAAGTTGAGCGGTATGGGTGGCAGTATTTTTGTAAGACTGGTTCCCTTTTTATTTATTTAACTTATTTTTGAGAAAGGCAAGTTGAAGAAGGAAGTCAGGGAGGTAACAGTTTGGTATGAGGGAGAGGGCAGGTCACAAAGGAAGACAGACATGGCGTACAGGATGTAGGGTAACGCAGTGAGGGAAGGGGAATAGAATGGTAATGGAGATATTCAAACACAGGGAAGGCAGTGGTAAGGGGAGGATTGAATATACATGGGTAGTTATAGACACAGAAGGGAGAGGAACACCTGGTTTAGAGAGAGAAGTGGGTGTTTGGAGACATTGTCTTTGCATGGTTCAACACAGTGGGAGCTTACTCCTCTCCCTAGGACCCATCACCACTATGTCCTGCCTCAGGACCTGGAAACAGTACTCAGCAAGGACATGACTCTACTAGTCTTTGGAGTAGGATCTCTGCATTGTCAACACAGATGTAAAACCACCTGTCCATTATCTCTCCTACAAGCTCTGTCATCTCCTGATGGATGACATAATTGTCACTCTCACTTGCATTGTTAAAAGGGGGTTAGCAGGGCACCCTGTAATGCAGGTGATGCTGGTAGGGCAGGGGGTATGGAGGTAGCTATGGCAGGTTGGGACCCAGATGTAATGGGTGACTATGGTGATGGTGACGCTACTCCCACATTTGGAAGGATAACAGGCTATGCCAGAGTGGTTGGTCCAGGTCTCTGTGCTGCTGCATGTAACAGCAACAGAGGAACTCATAAAATACAGTGAAACAAAATTATTTTGTAGTAATATTACCCACACAGTAATTTTAAAATTTTAATTGTTTTATTTAGTTTTATTAATTTAACTATTTTAACAGTTAAAAGTATGCTCCAGCATCAATATTATTATTTTTTTTGGTGGTAGGGGGATTGAACCCATACCTAATAACCTCGGTGCACTCATACTTAACATGATTAGCCACTTCTGCAGCTCTACAGGGGGTGGCATGCAGAATCAAAATTTTAACTTTTCACTGCCATAGTAATTCCAGTAAGGAATGCCAGTACTGACCAATGCCCTGTTATTTATGTGTTATTTGCAATTATTTTTAATTGCTACCTGTCACTATTGCAAACATTTTCTCAACAGTAGCTATACTTACAATGGCACTATCTTAGGTGATCTAGTCTGTTCCTATGAATCTTCCTGTTCCTTTTAATCTCTTCAGGGGCTGGAAGAAAGAGAATGCAGAATTAAAAGGTGCATTGTGCCACGTACTAGTAGGATGTATGGATAGGTCAGTTATCTACAGTACAGAGGTAGTAATCATACTTAAACTTCTGCCTCCCATCAGCCAGCAGGATAGTGGCAACTTAAGTCAGTCTAGTGGTGGTGGTACTGTTCCCCCATGTGTGGGATGCCAGCAGCATGGTTAACAGCTTTGACCAAACTATTCCTGACATCAGTCTTTTACCGTGACCTACTATAGCCCTCCTACAAGAGCCCCCACATTTATTTATTATGCAGGATGTCCAGACCAATCTTGGACTCCTTCTCATACCATGTTTGTTCTCTGAAATTAGCACTACCCACTCCTTCTCCAGCCTTACTTGTTTCTCCCTCAAATATATCAGGAAAAGTGGCAAGACACTGGCACCAAAATGTATTCTGTCTTCATGTAAAGAGGGGCATTAGTGGTCACCTCAGTTTTGTGATGCATGGCAAAATAATAAAAGACAGGTACTGTATTATCATGGTTCTAATGTCATTTTAAGCAGTGAAACGTTGCAGTCCTTCATCCCTATGTTTTCTGCTGAGGAAAAAAAGCTCCTTAGTGACTCCACCATCACATGGTTGAAGCTAGTATGACCACTAGTTTCAACCTTCTATCAGTACATTATAGGACACCACCTATCCAAAAAAACATTGAACAAATGAGAAACTAGTCTAATATGTAAAACCATGAAACAAATTTTCAAGGAAATGATCAGCAAAAAATATAGGCAACTTTCTGACACTGATTCTAACTCAGTTTGGCCTTGTCACAGGAAGGTCATACGTACTAAAACTGGTGATCTTCTTTGAAAAAGTCACCAAGAGTATGGTTAAGGGGAAAACAGTGCATATACCATCTACCTGGACCTGGCTGACGCATTCTACAGTCTATATGCTGATGACCTGAAATTAGGTAAACTGATTACAAGTGTTAAAGATAAGGCATGTCTGCAAAATAATTTGACTAAATTGATCATTTGGGCACATGAGAATAATATGTTGATAAATACATCAAAAAATAACCATATGAGATTTGGGAGACATAAACTGAAAGGTGAATATTTAATGCAGCACAAAGTGATTGAAACTGTAGACTCATTTAAGGACCTGGGAATATGGGTAGATTCAGCTATGAGTTTTTCTAATCATATCAACCAATTGGCTAATGATAGCTATAGAACTATAGGTTGTATAAAAAGATTTATAAAGTCTAGGAAATCAAACATAATGAAGTCATTGTTTGTTAGTTACATTAGACCCAAACTTGAGTATGGAATAACAATATGGAAACCCTACAGGAAAACAAGCATGAGTAAACTGGAAAGAGCACAGCAGAAATATACCAAGGGCATCCATGGATGTGAAAATCTAAGTTATTATAAAAAAACTAAAATATCTGAACTTGTACAGTGTCTCTTACAGATATTTAAGAGGAGATGTTATTCAGGTATATAGGGCATTTAGTGACAACTACCTCTGGGAATGTTCTGGGTTATCAAAAAGTACTAGAGAATCATCAGACAACCCATGTAGAAGGTTCTGTAGGAATGAGAAGTGTACTGATTGGTTCTCTGACAGAGTATCTGATGCTTGGAACAGACTACCAAATTGCATTAAAGTAAGCACTAGTTTAGATATTTTTAAGAACAGCCTGGACATTTATTATGGGAACAAGTGTTTTGGTATATTTGCAAGCTAGAAGGGCATTAATTCCAGTGCTTGAAATATTCGTATATATGTATGTATGTAATACAATACCCCCACTTGGGTATAGTTGACAAACTTACTAAACTGGGCATAAACATAACTCATTGGATTGCCAGCTGGCTCACAGACAGGATCTAGGAAGTAAGGATTGGTGATACCACCTCCACTAAATGACACGTCATCAGTGATGTACCCTGGGGCTTAGTGCTGGGACCACTGCTATATGGCATTTACTTCTCCTCCACTAAAAGACAAGTCACCAGTGAGGTACCTCGGGGCATAGTACTGGGACCACTGCTATATGGCATCTACTTCTCAGAAGCAAAGGATAATGTCAAGGGCTTTTGGCTGACAAAATTCACAGATGACTGCAAAGCAGAAGCTATCATAAATTCCACTATTACACAAACATCTTACAAGAGGACCTAAAACAGACAAATGACTGGTTTGAAAGCCACAAATTAAAACTCATTGCCAAAAATGCATTATAGTGTCTTTTGGGAACACTGCCAGCCAGGCTAATCCCTCCATCGATAAGACATCTATAAGAGCTGAGCTGGTAGTCAGGGATCTGGAGATGGACATAGATAGTAATCTGGCCTTTGACCAACGTGGCCAAGGTAGTAAGAAAATCATTCCGTGTCATCCAACTGATAAGAAAGGGCATGACATATATGTCCAAGAAAGCCATAATGCCACTGTATTCAGCCCTTATCAGACTCATCTTGAGTATAAGGCCTTCTTTGTCATGTACCTGTCCAAACATTTACAACAGATGGAACACCCACAAAGGTTTCTTACCAGTAGAATCCAAAGTATAAACACATTGTCCTACACAGATTATCTTAAAGCCCTATCTCTGTACTTGGTTTTTTACAGGTTCCTGAGAGGCAATCTATGCCTGGCATACAAGGCTTCCTCAGATTCAGCTCTGATGGATCTTTTGTACATCTACAAAATGAACAGCATCAGGACCACTATATTCAAGAATTTTAATTTTGTATGTAACATAAATAAGACATGTGGGTGGCTCAATGTACTGTTGAGGTTCCTATTATATAACTGAAGTCGCAATCCTTCCGATATGTCTTGACTGAACTTGAAAGCACAAAACAGAAAAATAGCAAAATGGCATATAAGCGATTTCTTTCCCTGGGAAAATGTCTCCCTCCATTACTTTGCCTTTTTCAACACTGTAGTGCAATCTCAGAGTTGGTATATTTAAGTGGGGGTGTGGGGGTGAAGCCTCCCACTTTATGTAATGTTTTGAAGTTTTTATTTTTATTTATTTATTTATTTTTTTTTTTGTGGAACAGCAATTTTTTTCCCTGTGAAAAAAATCGCTGTTCCGAGTGTTCGGGATTGTAAGATTTCACTTACTCAAGATCGATAAATCAGCATTCACTTTTTTAAGCATTCGTTTATTTAATATAGACCATATTTTTGATGCCTGTACTCAGTGCAGTTGGTGCATGTTTGAATCCATGTAGGGGCTAGTCTAGCTGTAATCTTTTTTGTGGAATCAGATCTGTGAAAACGTTTCATGTGACCATCATAATGTGGTTTAGTGCCATCCATTAAAATGACTACCTCATTATCTACATGCTGTGGGTATGTACATACCTCTCAACCTAGAAACATCAAAAATATGGACAAGGCCCATGAAAAATAGGTAGAGATCTGTATGCTGGTTAACATAAAATTTGCATACATAGTTATGTAACCCCGCCCACTCCAGTGGAATTGTGGTATACCAACTTTCATACGCAAACTGAAGAACAGACAACCAAAATATGGCACCAGAGTTCCCCCTGCAGCCATTCCAGTGTCCCATTACCTGGCTATTTCGCCCCATTTACCATAAACACTAATGTGTGCATACTACTTTACTTCTACAATGATTATTTGGATTTTATTTTTACACTTTACAGCACAAATCACAAACACTAATAGACATCTGCTAAATAAAGCAATACTGTCTCACAATGAAAATAGATTCCCAGCAAATTCAGCATAAAGCTAATAAAACCTAAAATGAAGAAATGTGTTAAGGACTGTAATAAAGACAATTTGTGAGATTTTCTTAAAAGACGCTAAAATACAAAACACTTGCAAATGAGTAATAAAAAGAAAAAAAAGGCTAGAAATTGCACATTATGCACAAATACACATATAATTCTGAAGAGATTAACAAATTACAATGTATTTAGGAAACTAATGCATGGTGGGACAGATACCAAAGAAAATATTATCAACCAGACCATGCAACACAGTGATAATGTGTACAAGACCCTCATCAAAAAGAGAATGTTGTCCTAAACATCTATTATTTGATTTCAGTGTGTCCATATTTAAACAACTGCGTCCCCAATTCCATTTTCTTTGCACATTTTTCAGACATGTGGCCACAGCCCTACAATGATACTGAATGCCACAGGTATAAAAGTACTGAATACTCCATGCATACTGTTCGTATCCATTAATGCCCCCTCCAAAAATCTTAAAATACAAGCAATGTGTCCTCTAAAGGGCAGAGCTGATGAGCAAGAACAGTAAATTCATGATGTGGGAAGTGCCTGAACAAGGAAAAGACCTATGCAATTTTGCAACAGGAGCAGATATTTGGTCTAATACACTTCAAAAAATAACTGAAATACACTTTTTTATTCTAAATATCTTGTACTATAGTCTTATAGGTTAAAGGTCATTTCAATTACACCCACAAAAAGTGAGCACTACACAAGCTTAAATACTGAAAGCAACCATGATTCAAATTACTGGTTACAGTTCCGAAGTTTGCTATTTCATCTCTTCTATCTGCCCCACTATGAAATGCCTTTGACTTTTCTCAGCTGCTCAGCCTGAAAACCCAGGTCAACAGATTGCAATAATTACCGAAACTCACATAATGAAAGCTACTGGGTTAAAAGCAAAAACTTTCTAAATGCATACTTTAAGTTGACAGTTTAAATCATAATAAATGTGGGCCATGCAACATAAACTCAATCAAAATTATAGCACAGGCAAAGAAGTTTGCAGTATAACCTAATTAACTCTGCTACAGTTATTTATTAATATAACTCTCAGCGATTTTACAGAATAAAATGTATTTACAAAAGTATTTAGATGGTCATATAAAAATCTATTCTAGAAGCCACATAAAACAGAATTTCCAGATATACAGTATCTTGTTTACGGCAACTAATAATAATTTAAAAACAGAAAATGGTGTTAACATAAGGAAGGCAATGCAGTGGCAGAGAGAACGACAGCAAACCAACATGCTTGTGTTAGCAATCGACTTACTGATTAACAATCCAGGATGAGTTATTTACTAAGCATTTAGTCAAAGCTAGTCAGTTAAAAAAAACAGAACATTGTGAAAATCATTACAGAACCTACATGAAACTACTAACAACAGTCTGTTTCCAAAAACAAGCTAACAGAGCCTGAGTTTACAGATTAAATTAAGAAAGAAATTTGGTAAACCGAGTAACTGTCTCACAGATGATGCATGCAATGAATAGTCTAGGATATAAGGTACCGCACTAGGCAGTGATTCATCCAGCAAGAGAATGGACAGGCTCAACAATAAGAACAGAATATAGCAAGGTTTTAGTGTCACATTTTGCTTCTAACTAGACAATCTCATACAGGTGACACAAGATATCTCAAAGCTTTTTAATAAATTGTCATAGCAGCTAAGGATGCGGATCATCACCAGCTGAGCTATAAATACCTCTCTGCTGTCAAAAGCTTAGCTGTGTAATATCTCTGCTATTAAAAGTAACTCTGTGAGGAAGTCTTCTGCTTGTTCCTGCAGCCTCGGTTCGAGCCGCGACATAATAAATCCAAACAGCTGCTGCATAATAAATACTCGTGGCTACACATTTCCTTCTGGCTTGCTAGAGCAGCCGGGACTACATGTACATGAGCCTATTGCTCAGTTCTGACAGGCTAGCTGGCCGTCTCACAGAGCTGACATCATTGCGCACGTGTTGATATCAGCTCAAAATGCCAAACTAAATTTTTTAAAATAAAAAAAGCCGGGAAATCAGAAATTAAGGGGTGCCACTTGCGAATCATGGCACCCCATTATTTGGACCCCAAAACTCAGTAAAAAACAAGTAATTGAGTACAATTGGGAGGTATGGGAATGTATCACATTACTGCAGTATTACTTTGCATAGATGTGCTGTATCAACCTTACTCACCCAGCCTAACATCAGTTGACATAACTCCTTATAGAAATCCATGATATAGATATATACATCAGAACAACCTTGAAAACATGCAAATCGTACTGCTTCAGTGGCATATCTGAATAAAGGTCATGTGTAAATATGCCTGGAATATGCTCGGGTTCACATCCCCTCATGTGCAAACTGCAAGGCCCTGTCCTGTATATTGAGGCTCCATTAACAATAACAATGTCAGTTAAAGACAATCACATCAGTCACACTCACAACCAGGGGCTTATAAACTACAACTGAGCAACAACGCTGGTCAGTGAATACTGTACAGAACTGACATGTATTCATTTTAGTATTACAATGTCAGTTTGCAGATGTAGTACAGTAACACAGAAAAATATCCCATACATGAGCATATGACATATTAAGACATGACAGACATGATGACATATGCACATTATTACCAAATATACTGCATATATCTTAATAACATATAAAGATGCAAGGGATGTTACATGCATATTATTCCCAGTTATTAACACATTTGTGTAAAGATGCAGGCAATGTTACATACATATCATTCCCAGTAATGTACACATTTGTGTAAAGATGTAGGTGGTGTTACATACATATTATTCCCAGTGATGTACACATTTGTGTAAAGATGTAGGCAATGTTTCATATGTATTATTCCCAGCGATGTACGCATTTGTTTAAAGATGTAGGCAATGTTACATATGTATTATTCCCAGTGATGTGCATGTTTGTTTAAAGATGTAGGCAATGTTACATACGTATTATTCCCCCGTGATGTACGTTTGTTTAAAGATGTGGGCGATGTTACATACGTATTATTCCCAGTGATGTACACGTTTGTTTAAAGATGTAGGCAATGGTACATACATATTATTGAAGAAAATAAATGCCAGGAACCAAAATGCAAAGAACAAGGCAGGAAACCACTGGATAAACACTTTATATAAGTAAAGCTTTCGGATACAATCCTTTCTCAATACAAAACAATGCATAGAACCAGCTCTTTATATATAGGTCCAAATATATCACATGACATGCAGCCAAAATCACATGATATGTAATCCAAATCACAAAAACATTTTAAAGAAACATTTAAAAAAAACTTTTTTAAAAAGCTTAATACAAAAACTTGAAATACTTTAATAAAACTTTAAAAAATATATATATATATATATATTTAGATAAAAATTCAGGCTAAGAGAGATTAGCTCTACTTAATTTAACTAAAATAGGTTTGAGACTGACTTGGCTATTCAAGCCTGGTTTTGAATCACTCATAAGTCTCAAGATCCATTCATATTCTTTAATTTCTAAGTGATTATTTAGGTCCCCTCCCCTAGGTGTAGGTGTAACGTGGTGAATAATTCTAAACCTAAAAAAATGCTGCTGACCAAATTCCTCTATATGTTTGAAAAGTGCATTCCTGTCATAGCATCTCCTAATTTCTGACTTATGTTCAGTCATCCTGTCCTTAAGCCTGCGGGTAGTTTTGCCTACATAGAAAGCATTACATGCCTGGCAGGTAGCCAAGTAAACCACATGGGTAGTAATACAAGTACCTGCTACTCTAAAACTAAATGTCCTACCATTGATAGGATGCACAAACGTATCATTTTCTGTACTACAAATGTCATCACAACAAGAACAGTTGTGACATTTGTGAGTACCATATTTCACTATAGTAGATACAGGTGTAGTCCTCTCAAAGTCCTTGTAGCATAGTGAACTCTTAAGGGTCCTCATATTCTTATAAGAGAAATTGGGTTTAGGTCCCAATAAACTCCTTAGTTCATCTGATGCCATCAAGATGACCTAATTATCAGATATAATTTTTCTAACAGCGGATGTCCTTAAGTTATATGTAGTTACATATCTAATAGGTGCTACAGATGTTTGTTTGCACCTAGAGTCAATACTAACAACATCCTCATACAAAACTGGATTAAATAAAGTCCGCCTATCTTCCCTAATCTTAATGACCTGTTCATAAAGTAGAGATCTATCATACCCACTAAGCAAGAAATCATTAACCATCTCATTTAATTGTACTTCAAAGCAGTCATCATCGGTATTAAGCCTACTGAGTCTGCAGAATTGAGATTTAACAGTACTTCTAAATATGTGAGGTGCATGCATGCTTGTGGCATAAGTGTATCTACCTGAACAAACTTCTTTCCTAAAGATACTAGTTTGTAGTGCATCTCCAGCAAGATCTAACTTCAAATCCAAAAATGTAATAGAAGTTTCAGATGCTGTCATCTTAAACTTTAGAAAAGTAGATGCAGAGTTTAGATATTCCAGAAATTTTTCAAGATCCTCATGGCTACCTTTCCAAAGTAGGAGGCAGTCATCTACAAAGCGTTGAAAAAATGTGATATTACTTTTAAATGGGTTCCCATCACCAAACAAATGCGTTCTTTCCCACTGATAGAGTATCAGGTTGGCATAAGTATTGGCTACAGAGGTACCCATAGCCACCCCTGTAAGTTGTAAATATGTGGAGCCATTAAAAAGGAAGATGTTGTTTATCAATGTAACATCCATAAGGCCGCAGATAATTTCAACTTTGTTGGGATTATCACATGTATATGTCCACAACAATTCTCTTAAAAGCTCCAGGCCTATATCATTAGGAATAACGGTGAAGAGTGATACAATGTCCAAAGAAACTAAAAGATACTTATTGTTAACTAAAGAAGCTTTTTCATTATCCATCCATCCCCTTAATTTCTGTAATAAATCAAAGCTATCTTTAATGATAGAATCACATTTAACCAGATATGGAAGCAGTTGCCCATGTAGATAAATCGAGATGGGTTCTGTAACCCAACCCGCACCAGAGACAATAGGTCTCATAGGTGGATCTAGCTTAGATTTATGAATTTTGGGGAGACCATAGAGATGTGGTATAACTGGACAAGTAACAGTGAGATAATGAAATAACTCAAGATCTATATCACCACTCAATTGCAAATCATACACAACCATGTTTACATATGCAACACTTTTTTTCACATCCAAACTGGTAATGCATTTAAAAGCTTTAGTGTCTTGTAGTAACTTAAACATAGAATCCATATAATCAACTCGGTTCATAACAACCACAGCACCTCCTTTATCAGCCTGTTTTATAATTATATCTTTACAGGACTGTAAGCTCTTCAAAGCCTTAAATTCACCATAATTTAAATTAAATCTTTTTTTCTTTCTGGTAGATGAATTAAATAACTGCCTGATATGAATTTCACAAATATCATGAAATGCTTTAACCACTGGAGTACTGGTGGGTACAAACGTACTACGTCGTTTGTTACCCCCCCCCCCCCCAGTAGCTTCAGAACCACCAAATAGCAGTTTTAAATTTAAAAGTCTGGAGAAGATTTTTAAATCAGTTAATGCTGATACTAAATTTTCTTCACAGCAAGGGATGAAATTCAGGCCCTTTGAAAACAATGAATAATGAGTGTCATCTAACTCTATCGCTGATAGATTCAACGTGCCTCGGATAACTTGCGGCTCTGTTTCCCCAGTCCTAAAGGGCTCTCACTTTTTCTTTTATTAGACATACCTGACTGCAGCACCGGGGAACCTCTGTGCTGCAATATACGTTCCTTAACTGTCTCTGGGCGCTCTAACTGGAAGCGCTTATTAGAAAAGTTCGTAAAGTTAAGTGTTGACTGCTGTGTTTTCTTCATAGACGCGTTCTGAACGCCATCAATCGATTGCGACGTAGCACTTCTTCCCTCAGTACTGGTTTCCATATTTACTTGACGTAACGACGTCTGGACCAAACTATTAGCTTCCAGGGACAGGGGGCGTTCTTCTACGAGTGAGACAGACGAGCCAGCTGCATTAGGTGCAATTTGATGAAAATCATCTAAAGTATCAAGGGTATTTTTATTCAGTGTCTTAGGTTGGACATTAGTTTTAATAACAACGTTCTCCTTAGGCCAAGAGAAGATATTACCCTTATTAAAATCATTTATATCGCGCCACAGCTTTCGCTTCTTGGTCACTTCCATCCTTCCATCAAGTGTGTGTATTCTTTCCATCATACGCTGATAGTCATCCGACATGGCAGTAAACACAGGCATGTTAAGTAGAGTACTTTCAAGGGTAAAAATCTCCTTTTTAAGGGCCTCTTCGACTTTGGTGAAAAAGTAATTCATCAAACACATATAATCAATACTGAGTTTGATATTCAGCTGCTGCCATCTCTTTAACAAATCAGGGTAAGCGTTCCCATACGAGGGCATTTTTAAATTCTGAGCCCTGGGAACAATACCCTTGTCAATGTATGCTAAAAAGCTAAAGCGCTGCCACTGCAGACGCTTAAAAGTATGTAATTTTCTTTCTAGCATTTGCAAAGTCTTAGTATATTCCACAGTACCTTCTGTATTTGAGGTTGTAGAGTCCATATTTGCAGAATTAAAGGGCTCAATATAGCCCAATAAGGGATTCTTCTCTATGTTAATAAGAGACTTAAGAGAGCTTGTTGTTGCTGCCATGATAGCTAGTAGGCTGCAAAGTAGACCTTAACACAGTCTCCCAAAGGCAGGACAAGGAATTGAAGAAAATAAACGCCAGGAACCAAAATGCAAAGAACAAGGCAGGAAACCACTGGATAAACACTTTATATAAGTAAAGCTTTCGGATACAATCCTTTCTCAATACAAAACAATGCATAGAACCAGCTCTTTATATATAGGTCCAAATATATCACATGACATGCAGCCAAAATCAAATCACAAAAACATTTTAAAGAAACATTTTAAAAAAACTTTTTTAAAAAACTTAATACAAAAACTTGAAATACTTTAATAAAACTTTAAAATATATATATATATATATATATATATATATATATATATATATATATATATATATTTAGATAAAACTTCAGGCTAAGAGAGATTAGCTCTACTTAATTTAACTAAAATAGGTTTGAGACTGACTTGGCTATTCAAGCCTGGTTTTGAATCACTCATAAGTCTCAAGATCCATTCATATTCTTTAATTTCTAAGTGATTATTTAGGTCCCCTCCCCTAGGTGTAGGTGTAACGTGGTCAATAATTCTAAACCTAAAAAATGCTGCTGACCAAATTCCTCTATATGTTTGAAAAGTGCATTCCTGTCATAGCATCTCCTAATTTCTGACTTATGTTCAGTCATCCTGTCCTTAAGCCTGCGGGTAGTTTTGCCTACATAGAAAGCATTACATGCCTGGCAGGTAGCCAAGTTTCCAAAGTGCTACATGTGTGCATATTCTACATTTGGAAACTCTACCTTCCTGTACAGTTAGCTCATGCAGCTTTGAAATCACTAATTGTTATTTAAAAAATTATGGATACGGGTTCAGTCCAAGACAACAGAAAAAAATGTGTGATATACATTTTAACTTTCAATATTGACCACCTGTAGTTATAGCTTAGAATAACATGTAGCCTGCCCAGATACATGGTTAACTGTAGTTTATAAACCACTTGTAAAATAATTTCAGTTTTTGTATTTTATTTTAAATGTGAGAGCCAGTGATATCATAGCATTGATGTAACAGTAATGTATGATGTCATACATTTATATGTGAATGGACAATACCAAGAAAGGAGGGGGGGTATCCATATTCATCAAGGACACCCACACCTCAAGACTGGTGGCAACGCACGATGCATCGGAGACCATCCAGGTGCAATTAACCATAGGCAAGACTGCTCTGCAAATTGTAGCATGTTACAGGCCACCCTCACAAACTCAGGAACCTCACATGGCCTTCCTGAAAACACTAGAGGGGATAAATGTATCACCAAACACCATCATACTAGGTGACTTCAATTACCCTAATATAGACTGGGAACACTACTCAAGCCCAAACACCCTAGCCCAAAAGTTCCTGGAATTCATAAACTCAAATGCCATGGAACAACTAGTCACCATCCCACAAGAGGAGATAACATACTTGATCTCATCATCACGAACATGGGAGCACAATGTTCAACACCGGAGGTGTACCCCTCACTGGTGAGATCAGACCACAAACTAATCTCGCTGGAGGTCCTCATCCCACCCCACCTGAAATAAAAAGACCACAGTAAAGAACTTCTCAAAAGCCGACTTCACACTTCTAAAGACTAGTGTGGTCTCCTTTAAGGCCCCGAGCCGGGGAAAACAGTACTCAAGCCGCTGAATCACTTACAAATGCCTTCTACCAGCACCTGCAGGACTGCATGGATAAGGCAATCCCAAGCAAAACAAAGACTCTTTGTACCAAAGGCAAGCATCCAGTCTGGTGGACCCCAGCCATAAACAAACTCTACAACAAAAGGAGGAAGCTACTACAAGATAGAGCAAAATCCTTAAAAGGTAAGACACCCTTGATCACTATAAGTAAAAACTAAGAGCTCTCATAAAATCATCCAAAGCAAATTTCGAGAGAAAAATAGCTAAAGACTCAAAAGACAATCATAAGGCCTTCTTTAGCTATGTTAGAAACCTGGGAGGAAACTCCCAGATATGCTCAGAGCTAGTTCAAAATGATGTGAAGATTACTGATCCTACAGACATTGCCAACATACTGGCTGACAGGTTCAGTGCAAACTTCTCCCCCTCCCCAAAGGAGAGATATCTATACCAAACGATTGCAGCCCCCAAACATCTCCAGCCCAAGTGAGAACTGCTCTCTCCAAAGCAAAAACACAGCATCCATGGGACCTGATGGTGTCCCCGGCTGTGTGCTCCATGAACTCAATGAGGAATTAAACCCACAGCTAGGACAGCTGTTTAATCAAAGTCTTACCTCTGGATACGCACCCAGGAGTGGCGCACTGCAACTGTGGTACCACTTCACAAAGGCGGTGCCTCCACCGACCCTGGAAATTACCGCCCATTAGCTTGACAAGCCTTATCTGCAAAGCCATGGAGAGGATCATAATGGACCTCATAAATAAAGACATAGGGAATTTGCAGACTTTGGATCCAACCCAGTTTGGCTTTGTCAAAGGCAGATCATGCCTTTTAAACTTGGTTGACTTTTTCGAAACAGTCACCAAAGCCATTGATGAGGGAAAGGCAGTCCATACAGCCTACCTCGATCTGGCTAAGGCCTTCGATACAATACCCCATTCGGGTATCATTGAAAACTCATCAGCTTAAATGTCAACCCATACATCACAAGATGGGTTGCAAACTGGCTGAGTGACAGAACCCACAGGGTCAGAGCTGCTGGCGCCATGTCAGACTCAAAGCCTGTCACAAGTGGTGTCCCACAGGGCTCAGTCCTGGGCCCACTCTTGTTTGGCATCTACTTTTCCAAGTACAAGCAAACACAGGAGGGTTATGGCTGACAAAGTTTGCAGATGACTGCAAACAGGGCGCCATAGTAGAAAACACATGTGACACAGATATGCTTCAGAAGGGTCTCACAGAAACGGATAACTGGTGCCAGAGCCACGGCCTAAAGTTAAATGCCAAAAATGCATAGTCATACCCTTCGGGAAAAACAAGGTTACCCCTAGCTACCAAATAGGTGGCAATCCACTGAGCACAGAAGAAGTTATCAGGGACCTGGGGACCCAGGTTGATAGTAGTCTGTCATTCGACACCCATGTAGCTAAAGTAGTTAGGAAGACCTTCTACATTGCCCACCTTATCATGAAGGGATTCTCATCTAGATCAAGGGAGGTCATAGTCTCCCTTTACTCATCACTCATCAGACCAATGATTGAGTACAATGCCCCATTCGGAATGTATCTGACCCGACACTTGCAGCAGCTGGAGAGGCCACAAAAGTCCCTCACCAAAAGGATAAAGGGTCTCAAAATCTGTCCTATGCTGCCCGACTGAAAGAACTCCAGCTCTATTCAGTCGCCACCGCTTGCTCAGAGGTGACCTTTGCCTAACATACAAGGCCATGTCAAACCCAGATTTGATGAATATGCTTCACCTCAAAAATCTAGATCCATCAGAGCCACAAGGGCGGAGACTTAAACCTTGACACGGCTATTAATAGGACGTGCTGGAGGGATAGATTCATCACCCAAAGACTCCCTATGCTGTGGAACAAAATCCCGGTACATGTGAGGCAGAGCACCTCGCTGGCCTTGTTCAAGAGAAATCTTGACCAATGGATGGGAGATCGCAGATATACCCCAGGGATTACCTCAGTGTCACTGCTCGACAGAGGCACAGAAAAATAATGGGTATAGTTCCCCATACTAAAGGGGTGGCCTAAGCCACAAAACGATGGGCTAGGCTTGTAAATGCCCTCGGGCAGATAGCCTAGTATGAACCTATGAACCTATGAACCTATGAAATAATCTTACAAATGTATGTTGAATTTGTAATGAGTGTGACATTCACATTACGTCCATCCAGCAGCCTGAGCTAGTCTGGCCACAGTGGCTTGGACTCCCATCCACAGGTGGCTGTGATCAACCACAGCAGAGGCACACAGAACTTCTGGGTCACAACCTGGAAGTGCTGTCTCCACAACACCTGCACCACCTCTGGGCTGATGCAGTAATACCCACTGGGAGTAGGGTCAATGAAGTGGGTGATATGTCAGCAGACAGCAGCTGACAGGTCTGATGGAGAAGATATGGAGAGGGGTCTCAGAGCTGCATCAGCTATGAGGAGAGAATTCTGCAACAGACTGCAAAATCTCTGCTTCATCTATCACTGCCCCAGGTGTTTGCCACAGGAGAAAGTGGTGACAGTTCTGAGGGTGAGGACTAAATTCCCACTGTGTTTATGCCAGAAGGGAATGCACTTTTGTAAATCCTTACCTAATTCCACTCATGGTGTGTCCCCTCCCTCTTGTGCCCATCACCATTCCTGTATGTGATGTATGTCCTGTATGTCTGCACCTGCTACCTAACCTAACCTGCATACCTTACCCTGTTATTCCTAAATACCTTCCCCAATCTTCCTCTCTTTCTTTAGAAAAAAAGGACACCAGTCAGTGGTGTCAGCAGCTAGTGCAGAAGTTTAGACAATGTTGAGTTAGGTAGGCAGCTGTTCAAATCTGGCAGTGGGTACCTAGTATGAGTGTATATAAAAGCAACTAGTAAAAGGTAGGGCTTGCTGACTCAACAGATTTGATGTGCACAGTTCTATTCAGTGGTAGTATTTACACAAGAGGAGGGTTTGAAAACTTCAAGTGTTGTACTTTCTTTTAAGGGAGGCCATATGCATTTAATCACACAACTTAAGTTGATCCTGCAGCTGTGTGCTTTCTGTTAACTATGATTTGACTTTTTCTGTAGTGTGAGCAGCTAGTGCACAGCTCTATAACATACTGAGATAGGTAGGCAGGTGTTCAAATCCAGCAGTGTGCACCTTTTATGAGAAATAGGGACAATATATGCTGATGAGGTGATTGGTTGTGTAAATGTTTTATTAAGAGATGTTTGGTATTGATAGTAGGGCGTGAGGGAGCTTAAGAGAAAAAAAGAAGAATGTATAACAGGGTAAGTTGTGGAAGGAGGAGCATTTGATTGGCTGGATGTGTGTCATGTTTGTATAGGAAGTGGTAAGTGGGAGTTTAGACTGTCAGTAATATTGTAGACCTGACTATGAGGGTAGTGAGACAAGAAGGTTATGTGGTTTTATAGTGGTGTCTTTTCTAAGAGGTGTGCCTTAAGGGTGTAACAGTGGGTGGAGATCAAAGCAAATATATTGGGTGGTCTGGGGAGGTGGCTGAGGAATTCAGAGTGAGAGGATAACAAAACAGGACACAACTTCCACTTCTTTGGGAGATAATCAGCCATGGTCAATACCTAGAATTGAGCTGAAAAAGGGTATGTAGAAATGCATGAATTGTTCAGAAATTACAGCATGCAGAAAAGGGGCAATGCTAATAACTGTATGACACTAAAGCAATGTATGTTATTCCAGCACCTTAATGAGGTAGGGTAACCCTAAAGGGAATCTACCGCTGGAGATGGAAGTGTTTTGAAAGGAAGAGTCAAGCAAAAGGCAGCCATGGAGATTCTCCCTGCTTTAGCAGAGTTACAAAACTGAAAAGTAGAAGTATAATATGCTAAGCACAGTTGGCAGGGTAAGTGGACGTGTAACACACTAAGCACAGTTGGCAGGGTAAATGGAAGTGTAACATGCCAAGCACAGTTGGCAGGGTAAGTGGAAGTGTAACACACTAAGCAGAGTTGGCAGGGTAAGTGAAAGTGTAACACACTAAGCACAGTTGGCAGGGTAAGTGGAGGTGTAACATGCTAAGCACAGTTGGCAGGGTAAGTGGGAGTGTAACACACTAAGCACAGTTGGCAGGGTAAGTGGAAGTGTAACACGCTAAGCACAGTTGGCAGGGTAAGTGGAAGTGTAACACGCTAAGTACAGTTGGCAGGGTAAGTGGAAGTGTAACACGCTAAGCACAGTTGGCTGGGTAAGTGGAAGTGTAACATGCTAAGCACAGTTGGCAGGGTAAGTGGACGTGTAACACACTAAGCACAGTTGGCAGGGTAAGTGGAAGTGTAACATGCCAAGCACAGTTGGCAGGGTAAGTGGAAGTGTAACACACTAATCAGAGTTGGCAGGATAAGTAGAAGTGTAACACGCTAAGCACAGTTGGCAGGGTAAGTGAAAATGTAACATGCTAAGAACAGTTGGCAGGGTAAGTGGAAGTGTAACATGCTAAGCACAGTTGGCAGGGTACGTGGGAGTGTAACACACTAAGCACAGTTGGCAGGGTAAGTGGAAGTGCAACACGCTAAGCACAGTTGTCAGGGTAAGTGGAAGTGTAACACGCTAAGTACAGTTGGCAGGGTAAGTGGAAGTGTAACACGCTAAGCACAACTGGCAGGGTAAGTGGAAGTGTAACACACTAAGCACAGATGGCAGGGTAAGTGGAAGTGTAACACGCTAAGCACAGTTGGCAGGGTAAGTGGAAGTGTAACACGCTAAGCACAGTTGGCAGGGTAAGTGGACGTGTAACACGCTAAGCACAGTTGGCAGGGTAAGTGGAAGTGTAACACACTAAGCACAGTTGGCAGGGTAAGTGAAAGTGTAACACACTAAGCACAGTTGGCAGGGTAAGTAGAAGTGTAATACGCTAAGCACAGTTGGCAGGATAAGTGGAAGTGTAACACGCTAAGCACAGTTGGCAGGGTAAGTGGAAGTGTAACACACTAAGCACAGTTGGCAGGGTAAGTGGAAGTGTAACACGCTAAGCACAGTTGGCAGGCTAAGTGGAAGTGTAACACGTTAAGCACAGTTGGCAGGGTAAGTGGGCGTGTAACACGCTAAGCACAGTTGGCAGGGTAAGTGGAAGTGTGACACGCTAAGCACAGTTGGCAGGGTAAGGGGAAGTGTAACACGCTAAGCACAGTTGGCAGTGTAAGTGGGACATGCACCTTAATTGATTTGCTTTATGCATGTTTTCCTTTGCTAAGGTGCCTGTGGAAAGAGTTTAGGTAGAATCATTGTACAGTTTAATTTAGAACTCAATTGCAGTTTAAAAAATATCTCACAGTGCATTTAAGTGAAAACTATAGCAAAGTGTAAGCCCAAATGAAGCAACCACTTCAGTATATTCACTGGTTTCAGTTACATTTTATGCAGCAATTCTCCTACGGGGCTTGTTACAGGCTTCCACTGATTCTATTGACAACAAAGTGGCTCAGAATCCCCAGTCCAAGCATTAATTCCTCTTTCATAAAAAAACAATAGTCTCATTCAAAAAAATCATGCAGTGACCTTAATCCAGCACTAAATCCACCTTCCACTAGAAATATAAATGCCCCCCCGCCTCCGTTTTCATGCTTTTCCTGTTTTTCTAGGGATTCCAAGATGGCCGCCGACTAGTCTAGTCCTTACTCTCTGAGCTCCTCACAGCTATTTAACTTTTGGTTTTTTTTACAACTTTACATCAACCTTTTTCCTCAAATTTTTATACTAAAAGATTTTATAAATCTTTTTCTACGCATTTGGATTATTTTTTCTTCTGGAATTATTATCCTGGGATTTATTTTACCTCAGAACATTCTTGGTCTCTCTGCTGCTGGGACTCCTACTGCTCCAGTCTGTTCCTGGTTCCTGGTATCCTGTTAACTGCATTCCATTTCTGGGCATGGCTACAAAATCTGACTCCATGGAGACTCAGCCTACAAAGGCCAAATATACTTCAATGCTCTCTCCTGAAAAAGATTCAGGTTCAAAAGACTGAAATCATCTAGACAACCTACAGAAACTTTTAATGTAAGTAATAAAGATTTAAATGGCTCAAATTTCCTTTTAGAAGAACTAAAAATAGCATTAAAACCAATCCAAAGTGCTATACAAAACTTTTCAGAACAGTTTGCAGACTTTAGTAAATCTTTAAAGCAAATAAACGATAGTATTGTTACTATTGAAAATAAAATCTTAGCTTTGGAGGTTAAAACAGACTTATTGGAAAGTGACTTTAAATCTAGAGATAAAACTGTTTCAGATTTACAAGCTAAAATATTGGATCTGGAAGCCAGGAGTCGAAGAAATAACATCATTATTCGTGGTTTACCTGAATCTTATGACAATAAAAACTTGTTATCTGTGACTAAAAATATCTTTGAAACACTGTTAAATTGTGAAGCTTCTTCAAAATCTATAATTGTAGAGAGAGCACACAGAGCACTGCGTACAAAGCAAGATTCTTCCACACCAAGGTTAATTTATACTAAGTTACTAAACTTTCAAGACACTTTCCAGATCCTAGAAACTGCTAAAACAAAGAAACAATTCATATGGAAGTCTCACAAACTATCATTTTCCCAAGATCTTCCTGCACAGATCAAATTAAATAGACAAAAACTAGCCCCTATTGTGCTGACTTGATAAAAGAGGGATTAGATTTCGAATGGCATATCCTAATACCTTGTCTTTCACAGCTAATGACAAAAGATTTGTATGTTCAGATCCTAAAGATGCAAAAGACATTTTTCTTAAAACATTTAAAAGCTTCCTGACACTGTATCTTAATATTCTATTGTTAAAGAACTACAATAAGGTTTGATCTTTTCTTTTCTTTAATCTGACAGTATTTGTGTTACATGATTTGTAATTCTGGTGTGACATAATTATATTACCTTAAGAACTTGTCATGTAATTTACACATGATGGATTTGGTGTGACAGTGTGCAGTGACAGGATATATGCTTGTTAGATTTGTGTGGATTAATAGAAGCATTTAAATTCCTGTATTTACTTTTTTCTCTTTCTCTCACATATGCTTGCTGTGTAAATAGATAATATGTTAATTTTACTACAAGCTTTGGAGTTACAGCCTTCTGTGTAAGCTAAATGATTTTTGGAGGGAAAACATTCCATCTCAACATTCTAGCAAGAAAATCTTCCCTCAGAGTTCCAGCTGATGCTCTGCATGAACATGCACACTACAGTCTCTCTGAGATGGATGGTGATGTCATCATTTGTGAGGAAAGAAGGACAGTTTCAAATACACAAGTCTGCTTGTTTTCAACAAGTATTCAATAGCTAACTTTTTAATAGATCTGGCTATTATTTAAAGTGTTTTCTCTTCATAAATGAAGGTTGCTTTTAAATTTAAACAGATTCATGTCACATAATATATTCAGTGACTTTTAGTGTGTCTGCATGACTTCAAAGCAAGCTGCTACTTTCATAAAGCAGAGTGAAAATGTTTCTGGAAACAAATGAACAGGTTAGTTTTATATATTAAAATTCTAAAGGATGTGTAAAGAAATGAACATATTTTCCTATTCAGAATATTTTTTCATACAATATTTTATATTATACTGAAGTGTTTAATTTGACAAATGTTACAAAGTATACCTGTTCATATGAAAGTTTCATGTTCTTCCTATTCTCTGCTCTCTCTCTCTTCTCAGAGGCTGGATGTGATATTTATGATTAGTAGTTTATGTTTAAGAAAGCCTTTACTTATTTGAAAGGTTTGAAATAACTATCTTTAAAATGATTAGCTGAATCTACATGTATATATTTAAGCCCTTAGATTTACTGCATTTAGCTTGCTTGCTTCTGTTTTAATTAGATGTTCAAAATGTTTACTTTAAAAGCCTTCCCCGGGATTCATGAACCTTGCGCCAGGCGCCCGCATAGCGTTGGCGTTATAACGCCAAATATGGCTGCTGAGCGATTCAGGTATGAATGAATTCCACGTGCACTACCGGCGTGCGCCGGACCGTCTCCGCCCCCCGGCGTAGGTATGCAAAACACACTGTGTGCGGTATTGCACCATGCAAATGAGGGCAATAGCGATCCACGAAGTGGCGGCGTAAGCGTAAAGAACGAAATGTAAACCAAAAACGGTTTACATTTACCCAAACATACCGGAGGAGTAACGGAAGGCTGTCAAAGTCAGGTATCATATAGGTGCAATATGCCAATGTGGAAAGGCACCGAGAATGTCCAAAGAAAATATGCACAAAATGTAAAAATGACATAAATGGCACGACGTAGAAAGAACAGCAGACCCCGGGATGTGTGCACAGAAGTTGTAAAGCAATGAAATAATATGATAATGTCCGAAAAGAGCATTAGAACACAAATCAGCTGCACAGCCACCACACACCATAGTATGTATGTAAAGCTGCAACCCCAGCGCAATGGTTGTCAAGGAGTGGAGGCGGTGTCCGGCGCCGTAACCAGGTATTAGTAGTCAATTCCATGCAAATGAGGCAGATAATAGTGAATCGCAAAACGGCGCCAGCGTAAGGATGGAGCAAGCGCGAGCGGCTACACCGAGGAGTGGCCTACACCAGATACACGTCAACCACACAGGGGTGTGCCACCGTAGGAGGAAGGATATTGGAGGACAGCAAATCTGGGCTGTACAATGCACATCACAACATCATGACTGGCGTGTTAGGAAATAGATGCGCTGACAGTACAGAATGCGCGTACAAATGCATGTGCACGAGGACGACTACGTTCCCGAAACCAGTCATGTGACGGCCTCACCGGCAACAACCAGGGATATAGGAAGGTAATGCTGAGAATACGTGGAAATGCGGAAGCAGTGTAAATGTATCCGTAATGAGCAATTAACACCAATCAATGCAGGAAGGGCAAACGCCGGCAGCTGATAAGTCTGCATGCAGACTCCTGCAGAACGGGAAAGGGAGGCATATGAGAGCAAAGATAATAGGGGATGTAGTAGAAATGCAAAGAGCAAAGAACCGAAATAGCACAGCCAAGTACAGATGTAGCATAACTGCGGCCGCAGATAAAATGCATCATATGCCATGTGCGTGCAGGATGCAGTAATGTAAGATGCCAGGCGAAGGCAATGCAGGCAACTGTAATGTTACACTACAGGCAGTACCGTTGCAGCTGCAAGCGTAAAACCACGGAAATAATCCATGGATAGGGCCGCACAGACACACCCAATGACATCACCGGGTATACAGCACAACAGTAATAAATGTGAATGCACAACACACAGCGCGATTTCCCAAACGCCGCACCGTAGGGTGTAAACAGACGGGAATTTTAACATGCATATGCTGGGTGCCGCCGTCGACGTGATGAATAGGTATGTGGCAGAGCCAGACGCAGTTGCCGAGGGTGGTGCCGACAACTACCGTGAGGCCTCACAGGAGAAGGAGAGTGTTCAGACCAAGGGTGACCTACCAGGGGCTGCGAGACCTGGAGATAGTAGAGCGCTACAGGGTGGACAGGGACACGTTACAGCAAATAGTGGAGCTGTGCCGGCCGCGCCTGAGAACAAGAGACAAGAGAGGGAGCCCATCCCAGTGGACACAAAGGTATGTGTCAGCTGGCGGATACTGGCTACAGGTACCTTCCAAAGGCCCACGGGGACATAATGGGCATCTCACAGGCATCAGCATCCAGGGTACTACACCAGTTCCTGGATGCCATGTTACCACATGCCCATGAAAACCCCCAAATTTAAAAAGGGGTT